>NW_023269057.1:99283-103331 GCF_013103735.1 Etheostoma cragini
GTCTAGACCTCTCTATAATCTACAGATAGAGCAGGTCTAGACCACTCTATAATTTACAGATAGAGCAGGTCTAGACCTGCTCTATCTGTAAATTATAGAGCAGGTCTAGACCTCTCTATAATTTACAGATAGAGCAGGTCTAGACCATCAAACTAGTTGTGAGCAAATGGTTGTGTAAATAAAGTTTGGACAATTTTCTTGTCTTCCTGTCGTGAGGACCAATCAGATTCCATCGACACATTTAATGAAAAAACACAAAAACACACACATCTACACACAGCTTATAAAAATACACTTTGTACAACATGAACAAGATTTCATCATCACAGGTCTGAGATCCTGCTTTCTGATTGGACGGAAAGTTCTCTGCAGGTCAAAGGTCAGCAGTTGCAGGTCAAAGGTCAGCAGCTAGAAGCCTTCCTCCTCCTCACAGCCGTAATCTGGAAAACACAAATCAATCATAATTAATAAATAAAAATTATAAATAAGTAAAAAAAATAAAAAAATAATAAATAGATAAAGAAAAGACATTGACTCTAAGTGGACACATACGATACCTTTCACAATAAAACTAAAATGACAAAGTAAAGCCCTCCAGAATAAAAGCCCGGACTGACCTCCAACGAGCTGCAGAGCGCTGACACACTCCTCCTCCTCCACCACCACCTCTTCCCCCTCCCCCTCCCCCTCCGCCATTGCGATGGCAAGGGAGGGGGACGGGGGGGCAGCAGAGTGAGCTACTGCCATGGCGACGGGGCTTTCAGCCTAAAGGCGGCAAACAGATTCAGAAATTAATTAACGGCCAAGCATCCTTATTGATATGTCATTAAAATAAAACAGGTATCACTCTGTAAACAACTTTTACAGGTGGAATCAGCGTCCGATTACAGGTGGAATCAGCGTCCGATTACAGGTGGAATCAGCGTCCGATTACAGGTGGAATCAGCGTCCGATTACAGGTGGAATCAGCGTGATCGTGGTGTAACTCACCTGAATCGCTGCTGCTCTCTTCTTCTTGGATGTGGAGGACAGGAGGAGACGCACCCTGAAACAACAGGAGACATCAAACATCATCCAATCAGAAAGGAAAGAAAGAAAGAAAGATCCGTGGCATCTACTCATGGACCTCTCCTTTGTAGTCCCATTTCTTTAATATACGCCCACACAATGTGTAAAAAGAACTACAACAATGGCGGCCTGGCGTGTTACCTCTTCCCCATGCTGCTAGCGTTAGCCGCAAGCTCTCGGTCCGCGGCGCTGTTCTTCCTGCGGCGCCGGCGGCCAAGGGGTCGGGGGGGGGCGAGGTCGTGGTCAGAGGTTAGGCTGGGACTGCTGCCCCCCCCACTTCCTGTCCCGCGGCTGTTCAGGTCCCGCAGGACTTCGTAGTTTATCTTACTGGAGATCTTCTTCTTCTGCAGCATCTTCTCGATTGCCTCGCCTGCCGTCAGCGCCGCCGCCGCTGCCGCCTTCTTCTTCTTCTTCGGCTGCACACAGGAAGTCAGGGACAGGAAGTCAGAGACAGGAAGTCAGAGACGGGAAGTCACACACAGGAAGTAACACAGGAACCTTGTTGGTTCATGTTGGCCCCTTCACTTGAGGCTGGGAGACCCTGTTGGTCCCTGACTTGAGTCTTTGAGACCCTGTTGGCCCTTGACTTGAGGCTGGGAGACCCTGTTGGTCCCTGACTTGAGTCTTTGAGACCCTGTTGGCCCCTGACTTGAGGCTGGGAGACCCTGTTGGTCCCTGACTTGAATCTTTGAGACCCTGTTGGTCCCTCGACTTGAGGCTGGGAGACGCTGTTGGTCCCTGTTGGTCCCTGTTGGCCCCTGACTTAACACTGGGAGACACTGTTGGCCCCCCTGACATGAGACTGGGAAACCCTGTTGGTCCTTTTGGGCCCCTGTTGGTGACTCACCTTCTCCTTGTACGTCCCCTGTTCTTTTTCTTTCTGTATCCTCTCTTCTTTCTCTGTAAACACAAACAACCAATCAGAAGCCAGAACCCTGACGATGAAACAGCCAATCAGAAGCCAGAACCCTGACGGTGAAACAGCCAATCAGAAGCCAGAACCCTGCTGAGGTGTCCAGACCTTTCTGCTCCTTCAGGTACTCCTCGTTCTGTTTCATCCACAGCTCCGTCTTCACCTGGACCTCCGTCTCGTTCAGGATGTACTGCACAGAAACACAGTCAGGCTTCCTGTCCTCACACCCTTTCAAAGTAAAAGCCTGGACCAGTTCAGCAGATGAATAAACCAACCTTTTCTATCTCGTGGTCGTCGATCCCGATCAGATCCAGTTCTCCGCTGTCCGAGTGCTCGTCTGTCAACAGGAGAACAAAGAGGACCCCTCAGGACAGAGACCACCACACCAGTCCGGACAGAGACCACCACACCAGTCCGGACAGAGACCACCACACCCGTCAGGACAGAGACCACTTATTATTATTATTAATAAATAAAGCCTGAATACCGTCTGGTTTGTCTCCAGCCTGGCTGAAGGTCTGGAAGGTCTGCTGGAGACTGGCGGCGGCCGGCAGTCTCCCCAGGATGTCGGCCAGGGGGGCAGCCTGGCGATGAGCCCCCGCCCCCTCCACGTCCAACCCCGCCTTTTCCACCTCCAGGCCCGCCTCCACCTTCTGGCCCCGTCCTTCCTCCTCCTGGATCACCTGACACAGGAAGTTTTGGGTCAGGTGATCGGCGGCGGCTCGCAGCTCGTCCTCGTCGCCCTGCGGCACCGCGTCGGGTTCAGACAGCGAGGACGCCACCTCCCCGTCCTCTGGGTCTGGGGACAGGAAAGGGATTCATTTAACAGGGATACAAAATACTACTGTACAGAACCTGGACCAGTACAGACCCTGGACAAGTAGAGACCAGTACAGACCCTGGACAAGTACAGACCAGTACAGACCCTGGACCAGTACAGACCTGTCTCCTTGGCGTAGGCAGCGTAGATTCCTCGGAGCTTCGGTCGACTCTTCTCCAGCTCCGTCTCGATCTCGTCTTTGTAGCAGCTGATCTCTCCTGGGGGACAAATGGACAGACAAGTCCTTTAAAGATGTCCGCAAACCCCGTAGTGTCCTTTAAAGATGTCCCCTTACCCTCTAGTGTCCTCTAAAGTGTCCTTAACCCTCTAGTGTCCTCTGAAGTGTCCTTTACCCTCTAGTGTCCTCTGAAGTGTCCTTTACCCTCTAGTGTCCTCTGAAGTGTCTTTAACCTTCTAGGGTCCTCTGAAGTGTCCTTTACCCTCTAGTGTCCTCTGAAGTGTCTTTAACCTTCTAGGGTCCTCTGAAGTGTCCCCTAACCCTCTAGTGTCCTCTGAAGTGTCCTTAATGAGATTTAGGGACCAACCCTCGACTTCGTCCAGCTTCCTGGCCAGTTCGTGTTCAAGCTGCAGAAGAAGAAGACAGAAGAGATGATTGGTCGGGTCACTGGTGACCTCATCCAGCAGCAGCCAATGACAGCGAGCATGGTACCTGCTGCATGCGGACTTTGTGCTGCGCAGCGGTGAAGGAGGGGGGGTCACACTCCTGCTCCAGGTCCACCTTCATGAACTCATCGATGGTCAGCTGACTGGTGGGCGTGTCCTCGAACTCCGTCAGCCTGCAACGGAACAATAAATAATCATCATCATCATCATCATCATCATCATCATAGTAAGAAGAAGAAGAACTGGTCTCCTGACCTCTTCCTCAGAGTGGTCTGGCAGACCTTCACCACGCCGATCACGTCCTTCACCGTCCGGCGGAACTTGTGCATCCGAGCCGCCACCAGCAGAGCTGAGGAGACAGGACAACGGGTCAAGTTCTGGATGTTGGTGTCTGCTGTTGCCAGGGAACGGGTGAAGTTGTGGTTGTTGCTGTTGCCAGGTAACCATGCATACCTGCTCCACAGAGCCCAGAGGGCCGGCGGCCCGTGTGCATCCAGTCCCTCTTCATCCTCTGCACTAGACGAAGAGCCGTCATGGAAACCTCGTGAGTCTTCACACCGAACTCCAACATGTGGGCGAACCGAGGGATGTACAGGCACGGGTCTGGGGGGGGGGGGGGGGGG
>NW_023269057.1:103431-104951 GCF_013103735.1 Etheostoma cragini
CCCCCCCCCCAGGTGCTCATCTGCCCCCCCCCCCAGGAGCTCCTCTGATCCCGCCCCCAGGTGCTCCTCTAGCCCCGCCCCCTGCCCAGGAACCTGCAGCTTTAACATGAAGGAAACCTTCCAGACGTCGGCCGCCGAGCTGTACACAACGTTCCTCAGCCAGGAGGTAAAGTACTACTAGTACTGCAGTGGTAATGCAGTAGTGTGCAAGTCTACGTAGTACTGCAGTAGAATACGCTGCATTTTGACACTTTTGACATGTGTGCGTTTCAAAAGTGTCTGTAGTAAACATTGTCCGTATGTCCCTGTGTGACTGTGTGTGTGTCTGTTTGTGTGTGTGTGTGCCTCTGTGTCTGTGCGTGTGTGTGTGTGTGTGTGTGTGTGTGTGTGTGTGTGTGCATGTCTCTGTCTCTCTGTGTGTGTGTGTGTGTGTTTGTGTCTCTGTGTCTCTGTGTGAGTGTGTGTGTGTGTCTCTGTGTGTAGTTGGTGCAGGTGTTTACCCGCTCGGCGGCGGTGGTTGACGTGCGGTGCGGTGGGCGGTTCCAGATGTTGGACGGCAGCGTCAGCGGCGAGTTCACCGAGCTGGTCCCTGAACGCAGCATCCAGATGAGGTGGCGCTTCAGGACGTGGCCAAGTGGTACGATGATGTCACAGTGATGTCATGATGATACCACAATTATTTCATGGCACTCCTGAGCGTTGTGTTATGTCTCTGCTGGTGCGTTCAGGGACAGTCTGACTCCTGAGCGTTGTGTGTTGTGTCTCCAATGCTGCTTTCAGGGACAGTCTGACTCCAGAGTGTTCTGTGTTATGTCTTTGCTGCTGCGTTCAGGGACAGTCTGACTCCAGAGTGTTGTGTCTCCACAGACAGTTACGCTGCTGTGTGTCTGGAGCTTCAACCGCGAGGAGACGAGACGGAGCTGCGGATTTCGTGCAGCGGCGTCCCAGCGGCCGAGGAGGACGTTACCCGAGAGGGATGGAGACGCTTCTACTTCCAGGCCATCAAGCAGACCTTCGGATACTGACCCTGACCCTGAACGTGACCATGAACCAGAACCGCCCCAACGCCCCTTAAACCTTAAAAAAAGCGTCAAAAACTTAGAAAAATCATAAATCCCGTTCTCACTGACAGTCTGACTCCAGAGTGTTGTGTCTCTGCTGATGCATTCAGGGACAGTCTGACTCCAGAGTGTTGCGTTTCTGCAGATGCGTTCAGGGACAGTCTGAATCCAGAGCATCGTGTGTATTGTGTGATCTGAAGTGTCATCTGCTTTAAAGCCAATAAAAACCTGCGTGATGAAATCACATTGTAACATTCTGATGATGGGATCGATTTGATTTTAAAGTGTTTCCATTCATTTTCAAGCTAACATTAGGGTCTAGACCTCTCTATAATGTACAGATAGAGCAGGTCTAGACCGCTCTATAATTTACAGATAGAGAGGTCTAGACCTCTCTATAATTAACAGATAGAGCAGGTCTAGACCTCTCTATAATGTACAGATAGAGCAGGTCTAGAC
>NW_023269057.1:106338-107642 GCF_013103735.1 Etheostoma cragini
ACCCGCTGACCTGTGACCCGCTGACCTGTGACCCGCTGACCTGTGACCCGCTGACCTGTGACCCGCTGACCTGTGACCTGTAGCTTTCAGAGAAACAGTTCTTCGTGACGGCGTTGGCGGCGCGGGCGAAGCTGAAGGCGTGGTCCGACGTGGACGCTCTGTTTACCTGCCGGACCTGGCTCGGCTTCACCAGGAAGAAAGCTCCGCTCGGCTTCCACAGGGTCGTCGACCTGCTGCACAAGAACGCCGCGCCCACGCAGGTGAGGGGGCGGGACCACGGTCACCGGTTTCTGAGGCTGTGAGACAGATAGGTGTGTCTGATTGGCTGACAGGTAACAGGTGCGTCTGATTGGCTGACAGGTAACAGGTGCATCTGATTAGCTGAGAGGTAACAGGTGCGTCTGATTGCCTGAGAGGTAACAGGTGCGTCTGATTGGCTGAGAGGTAACAGGTGCGTCTGATTGGCTGAGAGGTAACAGCTGTGTCTGATTGGCTGACAGGTAACAGGTGCGTCTGATTGGCTGAGAGGTAACAGCTGTGTCTGATTGGCTGACAGGTAACAGGTGCGTCTGATTGGCTGAGAGGTAACAGCTGTGTCTGATTGGCTGACAGGTAACAGGTGCGTCTGATTGGCTGAGAGGTAACAGCTGTGTCTGATTGGCTGACAGGTAACAGCTGTGTCTGATTGGCTGAGAGGTAACAGCTGTGTCTGATTGGCTGAGAGGTAACAGCTGTGTCTGATTGGCTGAGAGGTAACAGCTGTGTCTGATTGGCTGACAGGTAACAGGTGCGTCTGATTGGCTGAGAGGTAACAGCTGTGTCTGATTGGATGACAGGTGCTCCAGGACTACGTGGCCCTGGTTGACGACGCCGATCTGAGGATCTCATTGGCTCAGAAACATAAATGTCACGACATCGTCATTAACGTGAGTACAGCTCTCTGATTGGCTGTTGGTTGTTTACATGTACATTATTGAAACAATGTGACGTCTCTGGGCCAATCAGACGTACCGGGACCTGAAGGACCGGCAGCAGTTGCTAGGATACCGGACAAAGATGGAGAGAGGATCGGCGGAGGAGAAGAAGATTAATGAACTGCTCAACAACTCGGTGAGGAAGAAGATACTGTCTCTCTCTCTCTCTCTCTCTCTCTCTGTCTCTCTGTATCTCTCTCTCTCTGTCTCTCTCTCTCTCTGTCTCTCTGTATCTCTCTCTGTCTGTCTCTCTCACTGTCTCTCTCTGTCTCTCTCTCTCTCTCTCTCTCTCTGCCTCTCTCTGTCTGTCTCTCTCTGTCTCTCTCTCTC
>NW_023269057.1:107742-109313 GCF_013103735.1 Etheostoma cragini
GTACCTCTGACTCGGCGTGTTACGTACCCTTGACTCAACGTGTTACGTACCTCTGACACGACGCGTTACGTACCTCTGACTCTGCGTGTTACATACCCTTGACTCTGCGTGTTACTTACCCGTGACTCGGCGCGTTACGAACCCGTGACTCGGCGCGATACGTACCTCTGACTCGGCGTGTTGCGTACCCGTGACTTGGCGTGTTACGTACCCGTGACTCGGCGCGTTACGAACCCGTGACTCGGCGTGTTACGTACCTCTGACTCGGCGTGTTACGTACCTCTGACTCGGCGTAATGGTAGAAGCAGCAGTAGTACAGAGTGGTGATCAGAGGCATGTTGAGAATCGAAGCTTTTCGGGGAAACTTCTGAAAGATTTCCTGCTTCCCTCCGCGCTCAGCCTGCCGGTCTGTTGCCTAGCAACAACATAGAGGGAAACTGCAGTCAAGGGTCGTCCACGTCAAGAACGGTAACCATAACAACTCAAATTTGTAGTTTTAAAAACGGAGTCAACACCTAAACTATAACTACAACAACTGTAACTATAACAACAACAACATCAACAGGTCTCAGGTATAAACAGGTACAGGTCTCAGGTTTAAACAGGTACAGGTCTCAGGTGTAAGCGGGTACAGGTCTCAGGTTTAAACAGGTACAGGTCTCAGGTGTAAGCGGGTACAGGTCTCAGGTTTAAACAGGTACAGGTCTCAGGTGTAAGCGGGTACAGGTCTCAGGTATAGGCAGGTACAGGTCTCAGGTGTAAGCGGGTACAGGTCTCAGGTGTAGCGGTCTGACCTCGATGATGATCTGTCTCTCCAGCAGTGTGTAGTGATCCTGAACGTGAGCAGAATCTTCCGGAGAAAACGGCAGACTGGGAACAAGAGAGGGACGGAGAGATGCATCATGGGAAAAAAGGTAGACACAAGTAATACCTCCAGTACGTGCTCCTGGTACACAGCTGGTTTACCTGTATACAGGTGTACCAAGTAATTATTCAACATACTGGACCAGTACTGCAGTTCCTTTCCTCATCAGAAGCTGCGTTTACTCACCTGAGGCAGCTCTTCAGGAAGTCCCGCCTCTTGTTTTCATCTGCGATGCTCAGGTGTGCTTTATACTGCAGGAGCTGTTGCCATGGAAACAGACAGGAAACAATGTGCATCACTAAGACTTTAGATAGCCTTGATGTCTAAAGTCAACGTGATCTCTCCCGAGTCGAGTGAACCAGGAAGTTGTTGCTCTATAACTAAATTAAACTGATGTACGTACCGCCACGTCCTCCGTCCTCCCCAGAGACCTGAGGGACAGACACAGAGAGACAGGTCAACCAAACACAGACAGACAGGTCCACCAGAGAGAGAGACAGGTCCACCAGGTAGACCAGGTACCTGAGCAGATCCAGCAGCAGTCTCTGGTCGTTGCTCTCCGTCAGGTAGTGGATAAAATGTCTCAGCGCCGTCTGTCTGTCTGTCAGCTCCCGGAACAAAACCTCTGGAAACAGAGAGGTGGTGTTAGGGAGGGACGGAGGGAGGGAAGGAGGGAAGGAGGGAGGGAAGGGAGGAAGGGAGGAAG
>NW_023269057.1:109413-111260 GCF_013103735.1 Etheostoma cragini
AAAGTCATAGTATAGTATGTCGAAAAAAAGTTGTAGTATAGTATGTCAAAAAGTATAAAAAGTCATAGTACAGTATGTTGAAAAAAAGTCATAGTATAGTATGTCAAAAAGTATAAAAAGTCATAGTACAGTATGTCAAAAAGTATAAAAAGTCATTGTACAGTATGTCAAAAAGTATAAAAAGTCATAGTATAGTTCAATTCAATTCAATTTTATTTATAGTATCAATTCATAACAAGAGTTATCTGGGGACCCTTTACAGATAGACCAGGTCTAGACCACGCTCCAGAATCCATAAGGACCCAACAGTTCTAGTAGTTTCCTCCAGAGCAGCAACAGGGCCACAGTGGAGAGGAAAAACTTCCTTTTAGGCAGAAACAGATACAAAGAAATATGCAGTCGGGGTTTTCATTGATCTAAAAAAAAGCATTTGATACAATAAATCATAAAATATTAATCATATACTGGAACGAATCGGGATCGGGGGGGTAGCTCTGAACTGGATTAGAAGTTATCTGAGAGACAGACAACAAATTGTGAAGATAATAAAGAAAGAAGAAGAAAATAAAGATGGGAGATTATTTGTCTGAATGTCTGGGCATTGCTTGTGGTGTCCCCCAGGGGTCAGTGTTGGGACCAAAGTTATTTTTTTATTATATATCAATGATATTTGTAAAGTATCTCAAGTATTGAATTTTGTATTATTTGCAGATGATACAAACATATTTGGATCAGGGGACAGCTTACAGCAACTCTTGGGGTTAATCACTTCAGAATTCAAGAAAATAAAACAACGGTTTGACATAAACAGGCTATCAATAAATTTGAGTAAAACTACATTCATGGTATTGGGAAACTGTAAGTCAAAGCATCACGCTCCGATACAGATAGAGGGGTTAACGTAGAAAGAGTACACAAATTTAAATCCCTTGGAGTGATCATAGATGACAAGACTAGCTGGAAGCCTCACGTAAAACACACCAAACCAAAGTGTCCAGAAGTACCTCAGTCCTAGAAGAACTACTTCATGACTTCCCATCCTGTACTGCCCCCTACTGTCCCCTTACTGAATGACAGTGTGGAGGCTCGGGGGAACACTCATCTACACTCACTACAGCCGCTGGTCAGAAGGAGTCAAAAAGAGCAATAAGAGTCATTCACAACGCCGGATTTCAGGATCATACAAACTCATCATTTCTAAAGTCTACATTGCTAAAATACTATGATTTAATTAAATATCTAATTGCAGTATTCATGTTCAAAGTAAGAAATCGCCTCTTGCCTGGGAATATGCAGAAGATGTTGTCTGAACGGGAGGGAGGGGACGAGTTAAGACTAATAGATGTAGAACATGAAGGAAAAGATCATGTTTATCAGTGTGTGGAGTTAAGTTGTGGAACAAACTGAACGAGAACCTGAAACGATGCAAACGTATTCCTCAAACTAATGTACAAAGAAATTACTTTCACAAGGTTTAGAGAAGCACTGTAGAAAGTTAGTTTGGGTTTTCGTTTTGTTTGTTTATATATATATATGTGTGTGTATATATATATAGGGTATATGTGTGTATGTATATGTGTGTATATACAGTATATGTGTGTGTATATATGTATGAGGGTATATGTGTGTATGAGGGTATATGTGTGTATGTATATGTGTGTATGAGGGTATATGTGTGTATGTATATGTGTGTATGAGGGTATATGTGTGTATGTATATGTGTGTATATATATGTGTGTATATATATGTGTGTATATATATATAGGGTGTATGTGTGTATGTATATGTGTGTATATACAGTATATGTGTGTGTATATATGTATGAGGGTATATGTGTGTATGAGGGT
>NW_023269057.1:111360-114577 GCF_013103735.1 Etheostoma cragini
ACTGGTCTGGAGGAGACATACAGATGTAGTTTGGGTGTAGTTTGGGGGTCTACCTGAGGCTGACTGGTCTGGAGGAGAAATGCATGTGTAGTTTGGGGGTCTACCTGAGGCGGACTGGTCTGGAGGAGACATACAGATGTAGTTTGGGGGTCTACTTGAGGCGGACTGGTCTGGAGGAGACATACAGATGTAGTTCGGGGGTCTACCTGAGGCGGACTGGTCTTCTGCTGTCCATTGGAGGGGAGGATCATCCCCTGGCTGAACTCTGTAAGGTCACATGTCACTGTGGTTATAACAGGGCTCATCTCTGATTGGCTAGTCCTGCCTGATGCATTCTGGATAGCAGACCTGATTTGAGCTGCTGGACGTACTGGCCCAGAACCCTCCGGACCTCCTGGACCCCACGAGTCCTCATGAGGCCGAGGAGCGGTGTGTCGGGATGGTCTTTACATAGAGACACCGAGATCTGGACGGGAGTACACAGAAATACTGCCATAAGTACTGCAACAGACAGAGTAATACACACAGTAATAAATGCAGTAATATACGCAGTAATACACACAGTAATACATGCAGTAATACACGCAGTAATACACACAGTACATGCAGTAATACATGCAGTACACACAGTAATACACGCAGTAATATGCACATTAATACACAGTAATACACGCAGTACACGCAGTAATACACACAGTAATACACACAGTAATACATGCAGTAATACACGCAGTAATACACACACTACATGCAGTAACACATGCAGTACACACAGTAATACACGCAGTAATATGCACATTAATACACAGTAATACACGCAATAATACACACAGTAATATACATATTAATACACGCGGTAATACACGCAGTAATATATGCATAAATACACACAGTATTACACACAGTAATACACTCAGTACACGCAGTAATACACACAGTAATACACACATTACATGCAGTAATACACCCAATAATGCACGAAGTAATACATGCAGTACACGCAGTAATACACGCAGTAATGCACGCAGTACTACAGCCATTCTCCATTCATCATAACCAGGAACAGGAAGTGGTCTCACGTCCAGGTCGTCCTCGTCGTTCTCGTCCGACAGGTTCGACACGTGGACGTTTCCTCGGTACTTCACGCCGCTGCTCGCTGTCCCTGCACGAGGTTAGCACGGGTCATAGGAGTTAGCACGGGTCATAGGAGGTAGCACGGGTTCATAGGAGTTAGCACGGGTCATAGGAGGTAGCACGGGTCATAGGAGGTAGCACGGGTCATAGGAGTTAGCACGGGTCATAGGAGGTAGCACGGGTTCATAGGAGTTAGCACGGGTTCATCGCAGTTAGCACGGGTTCATCGGAGTTAGCACGGGTTTATCAGAGTTAGTATGGGTTCATCAGAGTTAGCACGGGTTCATCGCAGTTAGCATGGGTTCATAGGAGTTAGCACGGGTTCATCGCAGTTAGCACGGGTTCATCGGAGTTAGCACGGGTTTATCAGAGTTAGTATGGGTTCATCAGAGTTAGCACGGGTTCATCGGAGTTAGCATGGGTTTATCAGAGTTAGCATGGGTTTATCAGAGTTAGCATGGGTTTATCAGAGTTAGCACGGGTTCATCACAGTTAGCACGGGTTACAATCAGCTTACTAGTAACCAGCAACTAATAAATAGTAACTAATAACTAGTAACTAATACCTAGTAACTAATAACTAATAAGTAGTAACTAATAACTAGTAACTAGTAACTAATAACTATTAACTAATAACTAGTAACTAATAATTAGTAACTAATACCTAGTAACTAATAACTAATAAGTAGTAACTAATAATTAGTAACTAGTAACTAATAACTATTAACTAATAACTAGTAACTAATAACTAGTAACTAATAAGTAGTAACTAATAACTAGTAACTAATAACTAGTAACTAATAACTAGTAACCAGTAACTAATAACTAGTAACTAATAACTAGTAACTAGTAACTAGTAACTAATAACTAATAACTAGTAACTAATAACTAGTAACCAGTAACTAATAACTAATAACTAGTAACTAATAACTAGTAACTAATAACTATTAACCAGTAACTAATAACTAGTAACTAATAACTAGTAACTAGTAAGTGGTTACTAGTTATTAGTTACTAGTTATTAGTTACTGGTTACTAGTTATTAGTTACTAGTTATTAGTTACTGGTTACTAGTTACTGGTTACTAGTTATTAGTAACTAGTTATACTAGTTATTAGTAACTAATAACTAGTAAATAATAACTAGTAACCACTTACTAGTTACTAGTTATTAGTTACCAGTTATTAGTTACTGGTTACTGGTTACTAGTTATTAGTTACTAGTTATTAGTTACTGGTTACTAGTTATTAGTTACTAGTTATTAGTTACTAGTAACAAATAACTAATAACAAGTAACCAGTAACTAGTAACTAGTAACCAGTAACTAATAACTAGTAACTAATAACTAGTAACCACTTACTAGTTACTAGTTATTAGTTACTGGTTACTAGTTATTAGTTACTAGTTATTAGTTACTGGTTACTAGTTATTAGTTACTAGTAACCAGTAACTAGTAACTAATAACAAGTAACCAGTAACTAGTAACTAGTAACCAGTAACTAGTAACTAATAACCACTAACTAGTAACTACTAACTAGTAACTAGTAACTAATAACTAGTAACCAGTAACTAGTAACCAATAACTAGTAACAAGTAACTAATAACTAGTAACCAGTAACCAGTAACAAGTAACTAGTAACCAGTAACCAATAACTAGTAACAAGTAACTAATAACTAGTAACCAGTAACTAGTAACCAGTAACTAATAACTAGTAACCAGTAACCAGTAACTAATAACTAGTAACTAGTAACCAGAAAGTAGTAACCAGGAAGTAGTAACCAGGAAGTAGTCACCGAGCCAGCTGGCTCTCAGCGTCCACTCGTAGAAGAAGAAGAGTTTCCCTTTGCGGTTGTTGATGGAAGCTTCTCCTTCCAATTGGTCGAGGTCGGTCAGCTGACACGCCCCCTCCGGCCCCTCCACCCGCACCGATAGCAACAGCTGGCGGAGACACTCCGATGACCAGCCGCTGACATCACGCTCCGTCCTGATGACGTCACACACACAAACACACACACACACACACACACACACTGATGCACTGAGCACCTCTCTCCTCCTCCTTCTCTCCATCTGTGTGTATGTG
>NW_023269057.1:114677-117811 GCF_013103735.1 Etheostoma cragini
CCCCCCCCACTACACCTCAGAGGGGAATATTCCAAGATAGAAAGTCCTAATATTTCCTAATGTTGTAATGTACTGAACTACTGAGAGCTTCTGCTTTGTTGCTTCAGGCTTGTTTCTGGAGCTCCTTGAGAATCAGATACAATAAAAACTATTGAGGACATATTTTCCTTTGACATTGACGCAGTACTAAACGAGATCGCTGCAGTCAGCAGAAACAAGCTACGGTGGAAGTTAAAGGCGTGCGACCGTCAGCTACGTTTGGTCAGTGTTTTCTTTCTTTCATTCCAATTTCGGGTCTGTCAGTCACAGTGGAAACCGGGGTCAGATCCAACCGGGGACTGGTTGCCAAAATCGGGGACTGTCCCCGGGATCCGGGGACGTCTGGTCACCCTAGTGTGTCTGTCTGTCTGTCTGTGTGTGTGTGTGTGTGTGTGTGTGTGTGTGTATAAAAATAACACCATAGCATAATGTTCCAGATGATGAAGAGTAGAGCAGATGAGGAAGACTACTGGAACAGCTCCAAGTTCAAAGCCTTCACCTTTGACGATGAAGACGACGAGTTCAGCCGGGTGAGTCCACCTGTCCACCTGTTGACCTGTCCACCTGAGCACTTGTTCACCTGTCCACTTGTCCACCTGTCCACTTGTTCACTTGTCCACCTGTCCACCTGTCCACCTGTTCACCTGTCCACCTGAGCACCTATCCACCTGTCAACTTGTCCACCTGAGCACCTGTTGACCTGAGGACCTTTCCACTTGTTCACCTGTCTATCTGTCCACTTGTTCACCTGTTGACCTGAGCACCTGTCCACTTGTTCAACTGTCCAACTGTTCACCTTTGACCTGTTGACCTGAGCACCTATCCACTTCTTCACCTGTTGACCTGTTGACCTGTTCACCTGAGCACCTGTCCACTTTTCCACCTGTCTACCTGTCCACCGGTTGACCTGTCCACTTGTCCACCTATCCACCTATCCACCTATCCACCTATCCACCTGTCCACTTTTCCACTTTTCCACTTGTCCACGTGTCCACTTGTTCACCTGTTGACCTGTACACCTGTTGACCTGTACACCTGTACACCTGTTGACCTGTTGACCTGTTGACCTGTTTACCTGTTGACCTCTATACCTGTTGACCTCTACACCTGTTGACCTGTACACCTGTTGAGCTGTTGACCTGTTCACCTGTTTACCTGTTGACCTGTACACCTGTTGACCTGTACACCTGTTGACCTGTACACCTGTTTACCTGTTGACCTGTACACCTGTTCACCTGTTGACCTCTACACCTGTTTACCTGTTGACATGCACACTTGTTGACTTGTTCACCTATTGACCTGTTCACCCCTTTACCTGTTGACCTGTACACGTGTTGACCTGTTGACCTGTACACCTGTTGACCTGTACACCTGTTCACCTGTTGACCTGTACACCTGTTGACCTTTTCACCTGTATACCTGTTGACCTGTACACCTGTTGACCTGTACACCTGTTGACCTGTTCACCTCTTTACCTGTTGACCTATACACGTGTTGACCTGTTGACCTGTTCACCTGTACACCTGTTGACCTGTACACCTGTTCACCTGTTGACCTGTACACCTGTTGACCTTTTCACCTGTATACCTGTTGACCTGTACACCTGTTGACCTGTTGACCTGTACACCTGTTGACCTGTTCACCTGTACACCTGTTGACCTGTACACCTGTTGACCTGTACACCTGTTGACCTGTTCACCTGTTGACCTGTTGACCTGTTCACCTGTTGACCTGTTGACCTGTACACCTGTTGACCTGTACACCTGTTGACCTGTTGACCTGTACACCTGTTGACCTGTACACCTGTTGACCTGTACACCTGTTGACCTGTTGACCTGTTGACCTGTACACCTGTTGACCTGTTGACCTGTACACCTGTTGACCTGTTGACCTGTACACCTGTTGACCTGTACACCTGTTGACCTGTACACCTGTACACCTGTTGACCTGTTGACCTGTACACGTGTTGACCTGTACACCTGTTCACCTGTTGACCTGTTCACCTGTTGACCTGTACACCTGTTCACCTGTTCACCTGTTCACCTGTTCACCTGTACACCTGTACACCTGTTGACGTGTCCACCTGTCCACCTGTATTATAATAATAACAGTACTTTGTCAGTTAAAGGAGTCGAAGCGGGCGGTGAACAGCATCCGGTTGGTGGAGGAAGATGAGGATGAAGACGAGGTGGAGAAGGTCAGCTGGAGCGGCGAGCCCGTTGGCAGTAAGACCCTGTTATTACGATTATTATTATTATTACTATTATTATTATTATTACTATTATTATTATTATTACTATTATTATTATTATTACGATTATTATTACTATTACTATTATTATTATTATTACTGTTATTACTATTATTATTATTGTTATTATTATTATTATATTACTATTATTATTATTATTATTACTATTATTATTATTACTGTTGTTATTATTATTGTTGCTATTGTTATTATTTATGTAATTCTCCGTTGTTATTTGTCTCCCAGGTATTTCCTGGTCCGTCAGCGAGACGGCAGCGTCCAATCAGAAGAGTCCACTCAGAGAGCCCGCCTTCCCCAGAATCCCCACGGACCCAGCGAGCCTCAGCAGAAGGCACTCTGGGTACTCTCTGAGCGCGCTGTTCAAAGGTGAGACACACAGGTGCATTCTGGGAAAGGATGATGAACTCTCTGAGGTCTTACCAATCACAGCGGTCCTGGGCAGGGCTGAGCTCCGGACGCAGCCAATCAGATGAGAGAACACGAGTAACTGACTGAACGTTGCGTCTGTTTCTCTGCAGGAAAAACTAGAGGAGGAAACTTCCAGTCGTTCACTGACAGTGAGTCTGTACTGCACTACACAATAAATACACACTATATACACAATATACAATACACAATAAATACACAATAAATACACACTATATACACAATACACAATAAATACACACTATATACACAATACACAATAAATACACACTATATACACAATATACAATACACAATAAATACACAATACATACACAGGCTGATAGCATCCTGGTCTACCTTAACCCCTCAGCAGGACCACAGGCTGATAGCATCCTGGTCTACCTTAAGCCCTCAG
>NW_023269058.1:1605-6084 GCF_013103735.1 Etheostoma cragini
TTCTGTTTCATGTTAAACTAAAAGGATCTTACTCTTTAACTAAAGGGTCTATCTCTGTAGGGATCCATCCCATAATGTCTTCACACACTTAGAATAATATTCTGAGTCTGTCGGCGGCATCATCTTCATTTTGTCTGTTTGATTCCAGGAGCTAAAGAGCGAGCCGAGATCTACGAAGCGTTTGAGAACATTTATCCGATCCTGAGAGGCTTCCGGAAACAGTGACATCACTTCCTGTTCATTTGTAAATAGATAAAAGTATTTTTTGTATATCTGTTTGGTTTTGTGTTTCGGATGTTAAATGAGTCTCTGTTCAATGTTTCTTGAAGGAAAATAAATTATAGTTTGCCAAATCTGTGCACTGAAAACGTCTTTAAAACTCAAACTCTGTTTTATTATACAATAAAATATAATATGATATAATGTGTATAATATAATCAAAGAAAGAAGAAAATAAAAACAATAAAAATAAAGCTAGGGGATTTATTAGAGAAAACAAAATATTTCAGGAAATAATTCTAAATATTTTCAGGAATTCTAACTTAATTGAGAAAAAAGTCTAAATATTTTAAGAAAAAAGTCTAAATATTTTAAGAAAAAAGTCTAAATATTTTAGGGAATCATTCTAAAAATTTTAAGAAAAAAGTGATTGTTTAAGAAAAAAAACGTCTAAATATTTTGTGAGGAAAACATTTTAAAATTTAAATAAAAAAAAAAGTCTAAATATTTTAGGAAAAATCTGAATATTTTAGAAAAAAAGTTTTAGGGGAACATTTTAGGGGAAAAAGTCTAAATATTTTGAAAAAAACGTCTCAATAATGAAGAAAATAATTCTCAATATTTTACGAAAAACATTAATATTATTCAATAATGAGTTTTTCTACCGTTGTCCGACTTTTTCATTTTAAGGCTTCTGATTGGAGCAGCGCCGTTCTTTGACTCCGCCCACAGGGCTGACGTCTCTTCGTAAACAAACCGTCACGTGTTTCCGTTTTTCTGAGGAAACCGGAAGTGGCGAACTCGCTCGCTCATCAAAACAAAAACACATCCGTTTGCTTGTTGTCGCTTCCTCTGAACGTTTTATACCCGGGACATTGACGTCACGGAGTCCGGTACCGGCCACACGGTCCAAACGGAGTAACGGAAACCGCTGAGTCGAGCCGTTAGCGTTAAAAAGTCTGTTAACGTTAGCTTAGCCGGTTAGCTTAGTTAGCTCCTAGCTAGCTCTCGGCTAGGACCTGGGCGGGATACAGCTACGGCGACGACAGATATTTTTAGACCCCAAAACGAAACAGAAAACAGGAAAAAGGTCGTGGTTTCGGATTAAAACACTCCCGAGGAACGAACACGCGTTTCCTCGACGAAAGTATTAACGTTATATTATTTTAGCCGAGACTTTGCGTAATTTCCGGTCGTAGCTGTATCCCTTCTAGCCACAGTGGTCTCCCTCTCCATGGCGTCCTCTGCGGGGCTCCCCCTGCTCGGTCCGGACCGTGCCGCACTATCCCCGGGCCCGCACCCCACCGGGAGGCCGCTCCTCCGGCCCCACCACCCCCATCCGGCCCACTCCAGCCCGGGTTGTGTGATGGTTGAGTCGGTGGACGACGCGGAGGGTCTGTACGTGGCGGTGGAGCGGTGCCCCCTGTGCAGCACCTCGCGCCGCAGACTCACCTGTGCCCGGTGCGTCCAGGCCGGTGACTTCGTGTACTTTGACGGCAGGAACACTGAAAGGTGAAGTACAGTTTCTAGAACTTAAATCCTCTTCATTTCAGCCCGTCCTCCACTGTCCGTTCACCGCCAATGCCGAACTCGATAGACAGATTGGGACATTTTAAAGCGGGCTTTCATTTTTACGCTAACACACACAACAAATCAAGATTCTGTTGTTTTTGTTATAAATATATGAACCTTCTTTACATTTCGGCATTGATGCCAGTTAACAAAAGTGATATTAATTCATGGAACTGGAAGGTGAAGCTAAGACATTTTCTAGATTTGAGCCTGAGCGCCGCCGTTGTTTTCACCGCTAATGCCGAACTCCATAGACAGATTGGGACATTTTACAATGAGCTTTCGTTGTTACGCAAATACACACAAGAAAATCAGAATTTTTACGTTGTTCGTATAAAATATGAACCCTCTTTACACTTCGGCTATGATGTAAGCATTAAAATCATCATTTATTCTACACTTTGAACATAAAGTTCAGTGTTTTGAACTTAAATCCTCTACATTCCGACACTGTCCGTTCACCGCCAATGCCGAACTCCATAGACAGATTGGGACATTTTAAAGCGGGCTTTCATTTTTACGCTAACACACACAACAAATTTAGTTTTTTTCGTTGTTGTTATAAAAATATGAACCTTATTTACACTTCGGCATTCATGTCGTTTAACAAAAGCGATATTAATTTGGCGAAGCTCTGTGTTTAGAACTGATATTTTCTAGATTTCCTCCACTGGTGTTTTCACTGCCAATACCGAACTTTATAAACAGATTGGGACATTTTAACGGTGGCTTTGATTTTCCCGCCAACACACAATAAATCATTAGCATTAGCATTAGCAGCTAACACTGATCAGTTATAAAGCAGCCAGCGCTTTGTAATGGCTCTGATGACGTCAGGTTATTAGACTCTGAGTTAGTTACACAACCCAAAATAACTCTGTCATCATGTGTCACACACCTGGCTCTGTGTGTGTGTGTGTGTGTGTGTGTGTGTGTGTGTGTGTGTGTGTGTGTGTGTGTGTGTGTGTGTGTGTGTGTGTGTGTGTGTGTGTGTGTGTGTGTGTGTGTGTGTGTGTGTGTGTGTGTGTGTGTGTGTGTGTGAGAGAGAGAGAGAGACACTGTGACACACACACACACACACACACACACACACACACAAACATGTTTTAAAATAATTATCTTTTGCAGATATTAGATAGATAGATAGATGTTTATTGATCCCAAAAAATGGGAAATTACAGTGTTACAGCAGCACACAAAATATACATACATACAATTTACATGAAATAATAGTAATAATAATAACAAAATATAAGAACAAATATTTAAATATATACAAGATGGGAAAAACAAAATGTGCATGTGTTTAAGTAATATGCTAAAATATAAATGAACCAATCGGGCCGGTTGCCCTTATTGTAATATTGTGGTGTCTATGATAGATGTTACATCGAACCAAATGTCACCTTCAGTCCTTCTTAATAGGATTTAATGACTATGATTAATAGGATTTAATAGGATGTATTGTGATTTAACGTGATGTATTGGGATTTAACGTGATGTATTGGGATTTAACGTGATGTATTGGGATTTAACGTGATGTATTGGGATTTAACGTGATGTATTGGGATTTAACGTGATGTATTGGGATTTAACGTGATGTATTAACGTGATGTATTGTGATTTAACGTGATGTATTAACGTGATGTATTGTGATTTAACGTGATTTATTGTGATTTAACGTGATGTATTGTGATTTAACGTGATGTATTGGGATTTAACGTGATGTATTAACGTGATGTATTGGGATTTAACGTGATGTATTAACGTGATGTATTGTGATTTATTGTGATTTGTGTGCAGATACATTGAGAAGTTGGAGCGACTGAAGCAGCTGAAGGAAGAAAAGGAAGAACTGCAACAGAAGTAAACAACTCAATACATGTAGTACCGGGGGGGGGGATCTGTGTGTGTGTGTGTGTGTGTACCTGTCTCAGTGTGTGTGTTTGTGTGTGTGTGGGTGTGTGCTTTTCTGTGTGTGTGTGTGTGTGTCTCTGTGTGTGTGTTTGTGCATTTCTGTGTGTGTGTTTGTGCGTTTCTGTGTGTGTGTGTGTGTGTATCTGTGTGTGTTTGTGCGTTTCTGTGTGTGTGTGTTTGTGCGTGTGTGTGTGTGTGTGTGTCTCTGTGTGTGTGTGTTTGTGCGTTTCTGTGTGTGTGTGTGTGTGTGTGTGTTAGTGTGCGTTTGTATCCCCCCCCCCCCCCCCCCCCCCCGCTACAGGCTAATTACATCACTGAAAGTCCACAATTGTATTATTAATAATTGTTTTTCAGAGTTATCCAAAACATGGAGAGGAAGCTGCAGGCGGACGAGATGGTGAGTTCACTGGTAATTAGATTAATTAGATTATTTACATTAATTACATTTATAAAAAATATCTCTGAAATTAGTCCACACTGGGAATTTGTCTTTCTTGGTAATAATAATAATTTATTAATTCAAAAATGTATTATCTAATAAAAAACACTCTATAATCTACAGATAGAGCAGGTCTAGACCTCTCTATAATCTACAGATAGAGCAGGTCTAGACCCCTCTATAATCTACAGATAGAGCAGGTCTAGACCTCTCTATAATTTACAGATAGACCAGGTCTAGACCCCTCTATAATGTACAGATAGAGCAGGTCTAGACCTCTCTATAATCTACAGATAGAGCAGGTCTAGACCGCTCTATAATTTACAGATAGA
>NW_023269058.1:6184-6537 GCF_013103735.1 Etheostoma cragini
AGTAGTGATTATTTACATGGAGTCTGGTGGAGATATGCTGCTCTATACACACTAAAAGTAGTGATGATTTACATGGAGAAAATAATCACTACTTTTAGAATATGTTCTAATATCTTTGAGTTGTGGACAAAACGAGACATCTGGGGACGTCATTTTGGGCTTTTTGGGAACCTCTGATCCACATTTTAGATCCAGAACTCATTCATCCAGATATTAATCCATGAAGATAATAATCAATATATTTGCGTCTTTCAATGTTCTTTAGCAACAGTTTCAGCAGCAGTGAAGAAGAAGAAGTCCTGTCTGAGACCCCCCTCCCCCCCATCACACACACACACACACACACACACATA
>NW_023269058.1:6637-9578 GCF_013103735.1 Etheostoma cragini
CACACAGAGACACACACACACACATACACACAGAGACACACACACACACACAGACACACACACACATACACACAGAGACACACACACACACACACACCCACCCACCCCCCCCCAGCGGGGGGGCGTTGCTCTACGTCTTCAATCATTTCCTGTGAACAGAAACAGACGTTGGTCACCTTTAAATATATGTTGACCTACACATTAATATATTCCGCTTTTATTCTGAAATTCGAGTTCTGTAGACAGCACATCCTGTTGGGACATTTCAGAATAAAAGCCTGTTTTCTGAATGTACCATTTTCAGATGTGAAAACGTCGCAAAATAAAGTAAAAAAAAAACGTAAAGTTTCACGTTTGACGTGAAAACTGAAACGCTAGAAATGTTCCAATCCCGTTTTGGGATGTTATCTGTAACCATGGTAACAGCTTAGAGGAAAACAGTTGGTTCTTCACAATAAAAGCAACAAAGTGAGCGTGCAGGAAGACGCGGTCTGACCTGCCGCCGCGTCAGTCGCCGTCGCCGCCGCCTCTCCGGTACATCGGCACGTTGATGCTGTGGAACGCCGGCACCCAGCGGTTGTCATGGAGACCCACGTTGCAGCCAGGCGCGTCCCGGCGCGCGCCGCGGCAACACATCCAGTAGCCGGGGCCGTAGGGCAGCGCCTGGCAGTACGGCTTGTGGTGCCAGCGGCACGGCACGTCGCCGCGCCCGTACCGCTTCTTGCACTGCTTGCAGGGGTCGTCGCGGTAACGTGGGTCGGACACCCAGAGCGAGTCGGCGGGCCGCACGCCGTAGTCCTCGATGACGGAGCGGAAGTAGCGGCAGGTGCACTTGAGCGCGGCGAGGCTCTGCGTGGGCAGCAGCGCCAGGATGCTCAGCAGGACGTGGTGCGGCAGCACGGCGAGGAACGGCTGCGGCGCCAACAGCTGCTGCAGCCGCTGGCGCACCGACAGGAAGTCTGGGGACGCGCGGCGGGGGGGCGACGAGCCGGCGGCGTCCGCACCCGGAACCGGCGCCTGCAACTTACAACAGACACTCAGTTCACATATCTGCTATATTAACATTATAAAGACATTCCATGAAGCATTTTTATTAAATATCATTTAAATCAGATGAAGACGTCAGAGTCTGAAATCTGAATTCCCAAAATGTGCAAATGTCAAAAAAGGGTCAAAAAGGTCAAGAGAAGGTGGGAAGAAGAGGTCGTACCTGCTGCTGAGCTCGGTCCGCCTTCCTCCTCTTCCTCCTCTTCTCTGATTGGCTGCCAGAGTCGCAGGAAGCCGGAGGGGGGCGGGGCTTAGAGGCAGGAAGCAGGAACAACAGGCCAGGTAGAGGCTCCACTTTTGGAGCCGTCGGAGTCTGTGAGAGGGGCGGAGTCTGTGAGAGGGGTGGGGTCTGTGAGAGGGGCGGGGTCTGTGAGATGGGCGGGGCATGTGGGAGGGGTGGGGTCTGTGAGAGGGGCGGGGTCTGTGGGATGGGCGGGGCATGTGAGAGGGGCGGGGTCTGTGTGTGAGTCTCTGTGGCGTCCAGCGTCTCGTCTTCAGAGCTACCGCTAGCCACGGCTGAGACGGCTGTTTCTGAGCAGGCGATTGGCTCCCCGTCCGTCGATGATGTAATCGATGATGGCGATGACGGCGGGCAGGGGGCGGAGCTCTGGTCCCCGGGGGCGGCGAGCAGGACGCGCCCCACCATCCTCCGCAGGCTGTTGTTTCTCGACAGATCTCCCGCCGATTGGCGCTTCACGCACGACGACTCCAGCCGCGCCACCATGTCCGACACCCGCACGCTCTCTGGCTCCGCCCCCTGCTCCCTCTCTGGCTCCGCCCCTTTGCCCTCAGGGGGCGGGGCTCTGGACAGCGTGATGGAGGCGGAGCTTCTCTGCAGGGCGAGCAGCGGCTTGGCGTGGCCGGCTCTCTGCTCCAGGAACGCCACCATCTCCACCACCGACACCTTCTGCTCCGCCGCCACCGCCTCGCCGCCCGAGTCACATCGCCCTGGCAACGCTTTTTGAGTGTCCTGCTGGTCGTTACCGGACCGGCGGCGCCGCTTAGCGCCGCAGTTACCCTCCCGGGTTCCCTTGGCCTTGGCGGCGCGTAAGAGTCCCGTCATCGCCGCGTGGTTCGTGGGCGCCGCACGGGCGCCGGAGCCCCCGTTAGGCGCGCCACGCCGGCCGCCGCCGCCCTCGTCGTCCGAGGCGAAGATGGCGATCTTCTCCCGGACGTGTCCCGGCGTGATGACGGCCCAGACGTCCGCCGGGGCCTCGCCGTCCTCCGCGGTCGAGTCGTTCTCGCGGCCCGGCGCCCGGAGCGGCGCCACTCCACCGCGCGGCGTGTTGGGGGAGAGGATGCCGAACGGGAGGCGGTTGCCGACGCTGGTGATGTTGTTGTTGCCGTGGTTACCGCCGAAGGTCCTCAGAGACGTCTGAACAACGACGTCCGAACGCAACTCTGAGCGCACGAGCTTTGGATGCATGATGGTCCTGGAGGAGGGAGAGAGGTGTTTATAGAACACACACACTGACACACACACACACACACAGAGACACACACACACACACACACACACAGACAGAGACACACACACACACACAGAGGGACACGCACACACACAGAGGGACACGCACACAGATGTGTTGGTTTAGTCAGGATTAACCTTCTCCAGGGAGACGTCAACAAACCGGTTCAACATGAAACTGAAACCTGAGTAACTCCAACAGTTCAACATCAGCGCCGGAGGCTCCTGACAGAAGAAACAGGAGGAGAAGAAGAAACAGGAGGAGAAGAAACAGGAGGAGAAGAAACAGGAGAAGAAGAAACAGCTCGGGTCTTTCAAGGACACGTCTGTGTCTGCTGACTGAGAACAACATGTCTTCCTCTCCGTTCCTGTCAGAGCAGTAATGCCTTATAAGATCACACACACACACACACACACACACACACA
>NW_023269058.1:9678-12156 GCF_013103735.1 Etheostoma cragini
AGTGATTATTCACATGGAGTCTGGTGGAGATATGCTGCTCTATACACGCTAAAAGTAGTGATTATTTACATGGAGTCTTGTGGGTTTGGTGATGGTGTTTTCTGTTTCATGTTAAACTAAAAGGATCTTCCTCTTTGACTAAAAGGTCTATCTCTGTAGGGATCCATCCCATAATATTGTCACACACTTTAATAATCTGAATCTGTCCTGCAGGGTTACATTACAGCTTGTTTCTACCTGTTAAGCGTGCGTCTTCTGTCCTTAAACCGCTCTCCGAGAATAAACGACCTAATTTCTGAAACCAGGTCGATGTTTCAGAGACAAAAGGGTTCAGCAGCTTTTACTCTGAAAGTCTCCAGTCCAGAGGTCTGTCTGTCTCTCTCTGTCTCCCTGTCTTTCTCTCTCTCCATCGATCTCTCTTCCTCCGTCTCAGCTGGACTGTCAATCATCCCCGATGTGCAGCTGGTTACCATGGAAACGGAAGGAAGCAGCGGTCCAGGTGTTTCTGTGATGGATCACGTTAGCATCTGTTAGCATCTCCGAGCTAACATCTGGCAGAGGATTCACACATGATGGAAATGTTAATGAGTTCATCTTTTCATCTTCTCCTCCTCTCATCCTGTCTCTGAGGAGCAGCAGGAGGTCAAAGGTCAGGCAGAGGGTCCATGGGGGGGGCATGAGGAGGAGGGGGCGGAGGGGGAGGGGGGGGAGGGGGGGGAGAGGGGGAGGATGGGGGGATGAGAGGACCTGTGCCGTTAGTTTTCAAAGAGTTAGTAGGTCAATAATTCTCTAATTAAACCATTTAACACAGAGCATGCTGGGAGTGTGTGTGTGTGTGTGTGTGTGTGTGTGTTTGTGTGTGTGTGTGAGTGTGTGTGTGTGTGTGAGTGTGTGAGTGTGTGTGAGTGTGTGTGTGTGTGTGTGTGTGTGTGTGTGTGATAATGAGGAACGTGCTGCTACAGGACTCAGATGTAGATAAAACTCTCCTCTGGGTCCATTTCTCACACATGAAGAAGAAAGAACTGAAAATGAGCTGAAACCCCGTCTGATTGGCTGTTGTCAGAAACCCCGTCTGATTGGCTGTTGTCAGAAACCCCGTCTGATTGGCTGTTGTCAGAAACCCCGTCTGATTGGCTGTTTCCTGCAGCAGGTGTGTGAGATCTTCTGGTTCCCAGGTGTCTCATTTTACTCCACCATCTGCTTCCTGCTCTCCTTTCATTATTCTCTCACAGCCTCTCTGTCTGCCTCATGAATATTAATGAGCTGGAGGGTTGGTGCTTCATGAATATTAATGAGCTGTAGGATTGGGAGGCGGAGCCTCAGAGTCTCCAATCCGTGTAATTGATAATTCTTTAAATTATAATTAATGACATTTATATAGCGCTCAAAGCACCTGGGGGAGGGGGGGCATGCAGACTCCACCCAGTCAGACCCGGGATGACCTGGGTAAGACCCGGACCCTCTAGCTGTGAGGTCACAGTGCAGAATAGCGTGTGTAGCGTAGCGTTGTTTGTGCGTAGTGTAGCGTGTGCGTAGCGTGTGCGTAGCGTAGCATGTGCGTAGCGTAGCATGTGCGTAGCGTAGCGTGTGCGTAGCGTAGCATGTGCGTAGCGTTGCGTGTGCGTAGCGTGTGGGTAGCGTAGCGTAGCGTGTGCGTAGCGTGTGCGTAGCGTGTGCATAGCGTAGCATGTGCGTAGCGTAGCGTTGCGTGTGCGTAGCGTGTGCGTAGCGTGTGAGTAGCGTAGTGTCCCTGCCTGACTTATTGTGTACTGTATTATTATGTGTTATTATATATTATTATGTGTTATTATATATTATTATGTATTATTATATATTATTATGTATTATTATGTGTTATTATATATTATTATGAATTATTATGTATTATTATGTAGTATGTGTTATTATGTATTATTATATATTATTATATGTTATTATATATTATTATGTATTATTATATATTATTATGTGTTATTATGTGTTATTATGTGTTATTATGTATTATTATGTGTTATTATATATTATTATGTATTATTATATATTATTATGTATTATTATGTGTTATTATATATTATTATGAATTATTATGTATTATTATGTAGTATGTGTTATTATGTATTATTATATATTATTATATGTTATTATGTGTTATTATGTGTTATTATGTGTTATTATGTATTATTATGTTTTATTATGTGTTATTATGTATTATTATATATTATTATGTGTTATTATGTGTTATTATGTGTTATTATATATTATTATGTGTTATTATGTGTTATTATGCATTATAATGTATTATTATGTGTTATTATGTATTATTATTTGTATAAAATCAGCTCTGGTTGATTGTGTCCTGCCTCCGGGATCAGGACTTGGTGCTGCTCTATCCGATGCCTGTTTGTCCCGAGGGTCCTGAACGCATCACGGCTGATTCTCCCCGACACACACCTGCTGTCAGCTTCAGATGGTTAGTCT
>NW_023269058.1:12256-13918 GCF_013103735.1 Etheostoma cragini
GCTTACGGACCAGAACCACCAGGCACCGGAACAGCTTCTTTCCTACAGCTGTCACGCTTCTGAACGCCTCCTGATACATCTATAGGAATGGCAACCCCCCCGTCCACCCATACAATAATAATATATGGACTGTCCTCACACGCACACACATACCATGGACTGTCCCACACATACACATATGTATATAATCGTTATATATTTTGCAAATCTAATCTGCCCTTATTTATCTTGTATTATAAACCCGTTAATACATATATAATCCTTTTACTAACAATCCCTTTTACTAACACTCCCGTATATTCTGTATAATCTGTGCATAGACCTCCTATATCCATATTTATACACTACATTTTATAGTCCCTTACAATTATTTACTTTTTTTCCTTATACATATACTTTATACTCTGTATAATCTGTATAATCTGTCATAGAGCTCCCATATTTATATTTATATTTTTACACAACATCTTAAAGTTCCTTACTATTACATTTGTTTATACATAAAATTATATACAATATTTATACCCTGTATAGCAATTCTGGATAGATGTAAATCACATGTTGTTGCTTGTACTTGTGACAGTGCAATGACAATAAAGTTGAATTGAATTGAATAATAATAATTTATACTACTGTCATTCATCGATGACTTCTCTGTTTGGGTGATGTGTGGATTTATCTCCTGGTGGACTCTTTTAAAACCCATCCAGCAGAACCGCGAGACCCGTTTTGGTTTGAAAGTCAGACTAGTTCCTATACACCAGGTTGAGGTAACGTCCTCCACATTCTTTCTGAAGCCCTCTGAACCAAATATCAATAATTCAGTGTGCAGCAATCGGAATAAGGACTTTTATCGCCCATTCTTCTTCTTCATCCTCCGCCACAACTTTGTCCCGCTACTAGTCCCGGAGCGTTGCCAACACGCGCACACACACTACATCAAAACGTTTGGAATGATCGGGAATGGGGGGCTATGACTTTTCAAAGAGATTCGTCGCGCGGTTTTTCAAGAAATTGCCAAAAAACGGCAAAAGATTTCTCATTGGCTTGAATGGGAAATGCTCCAAACCCCCCCTCTTTGGGGCCGTGCGGTGTCGCCATACATTAACATAGAAACATGATTAAAAGGTTAAACCGAAGACGAGACTTTGGCGTTTATTGGCCGAATGGGCTGATTTGAGATTTCAAAAAGGTCTCGGAAGGGTTAAATCATGTAACACTTTCATTATTTTTAGTTTTATTGTTGTTAGGATGTGCACCAAGGACTAGACACACGGTTTAAACTTCTAGTTATTATTATTGTTTTTATTCACAAAGACCACGAAGACCTCCATCAAGGCGCGCCCTATCTCACAATGTTGATTAAGGATTACTGATGGTTGTGGTACCTGGCCAGGTGGGGTTGGCGGGCTCCCCGGGCCAGGGACCTCCGAGAGCGTCTTCCAGCTGCAGAGAGAGAAGAAGAAAACAAGTAAACCCTCTGAAGCAGATCTACTGCTACATCCATTAAGGAGTTATTATTATACAGCCTTCACTTCCTCTTGTCAACAACAGGTCCCACAAAGATAGTGCCACAAACATGTGGGTGTGGTTGTGTGTGTGTGTGTGTGTGTTTGTGTGTGTGTGCGTGTGTGTGTGTGTGTGTGTGTGTGTGTGTGTTGG
>NW_023269058.1:14018-15064 GCF_013103735.1 Etheostoma cragini
GCTGAAGAGGGGAATCAAGAAGGCCAAATACCACTACAAATGGAAGGTGGAGGACCACTTTTCCAACTCCGACCCCCGACGCATGTGGCAAGGCCTTCAGATTCTCACAGATTACAACACAAACACCTGCCCCGTCTCCTCTGATGTCTCCTTCCAAAATGAGCTTAACATCTATGCTCGTTTTGAGAGAGGGAACACCACATCTGCAATCAAGGCAGCCACTACACCAGATCAACCGCCACTGACTCTTCTCTCTACTGACGTAGGAGCGGCCCTGAGCAGGATTAAACCCAACAAAACTACGGGTCCTGATGGCATACCGGGACGTGTCCTCAGAGCGTGCTCTGAGGAACTGGCAGGAGTGCTGACGGACATCTTCAACCTGTCCCTGGCCCGCGCTGTGGTACCGACCTGCTTTAAGACTACCTCCATCGTCCCAATTCCCAAGAACTCCAACCCAACCAGACTCAATGACTACCGCCCGGTAGCTCTTACCCCCATCATCACTAAGTGCTTGGAGGGGCTGGTCCTAGCACACCTCAGATCCTGTCTCCCCCCCACACTGGACCCCCACCAATTTGCATACAGGCAGAACAGGAGCAGAGAGGATGCTATCTCTGTAGCACTGCACTCGGTCCTTTCTCACCTGGACAGCAAGAACACTTACGCCAAAATGCTGTTCTTAGACTTTAGTTCAGCATTTAATACTGTCATCCCATCACAACTCATTACCAAACTTACAGACTTCTGCATCAGTTCACTCATGTGCAACTGGTTGCTCGACTTCCTGACCAGTCAACCTCAACATTTTCGGCTGGACAACCACACCTCATCCACCATCATTATAAACACTGGAGTGCCACAAGGTTGTGTGATTAGTCCCTTCCTCTACTCTTTCTTCACCCAAAACTGCAGACCTGTCCATGGCTCCAACACCATTATCAAGTTTGCAGACGACACCACGGTGATTGGCCTCATTAGAGACAACGATGGGGTTGCCTACAGGGAGGAGGTGGACCGTCTGGCTGACTGGTGCGACAAAAACA
>NW_023269058.1:15164-20234 GCF_013103735.1 Etheostoma cragini
TTCTGTTACGTAGTACTCTGCTACGTAGTACTCTGTTACGTAGTACTGTTACATAGTATTCTGTTACGTAGTACTCTGATACATAGTACTCTGTGACATAGTACTATGGTACGTAGTACTCTGTTACGTAGTACTCTGTTACGTAGTACTGTTACATAGTATTCTGTTATGTAGTACTCTGATACATAGTACTCTGTGACATAGTACTATGTTACGTAGTACTCTGTTACGTAGTACTCTGTTACATAGTACTCTGTTACGTAGTACTCTGTTACGTAGTACTGTTACATAGTATTCTGTTACGTAGTACTCTGCTACGTAGTACTCTGTTACGTAGTACTCTGTTACGTAGTACTGTTACATAGTATTCTGTTACGTAGTACTGTTACATAGTATTCTGTTACGTAGTACTGTTACAGGAGTAGTTATTACTCATCATGATTAATTGAATGTTTTTGGAGAATTAAAGTCTGATTATTTTGATAAAGTTTAATATTTCTGGGAAATCTTTTGAAAATAGAAGTCAAAATTCTTTGACGAATAAAACTCGAATTATTTAAAAAATACTTCAAAAGTAAAAATAAAAAATAGAAGTCAAAATTCTTTGACGAATAAAACTCGAATTATTTAAAAAATACTTCAAAAGTAAAAATAAAAAATAAAAGTCTAAATACTTTTAAAAAACAAGTCAATTTTTTTTTTTAGATAAAAGTCAAAATATTTTAAAAAACTGCCCAAATTTTGAAAAAAAAATAACAGTCAAAATAATAAAAAATAAAAAAAATAAGGTCAAAACATTTTTTTATATAAATATAATAAAATGGAAACCACAGACATGAAATATTAATAAGAAATATTACAAGAATAATATTTACTGTACACGTAATAAATGAGAAAATCGTGACATGTACAGAAATTAATAAATCAAAATGACGTGACCGTGTAAACTGGTGTGAGACCGGGTTGGAAGACCAGTACGAGCTTGAATCCAACCTGAGAGCCCGGGAGACCAGGATGGCTCCGAGACCCTCGACCCTCCATGTGGCCTTTGCCCAAGGCCCTGGGCCCCAAGTGGACCGAAGACGCCGGGGATCAAACCTCCAAGGTTTTACTTGAGGCCTGACTCAAGTCCGGTCTTGGACTCGAGTCTGGACGTGAGACCGTTTTTCTATGGACTTGGACTTGTCTCGGCCACTGGTCTTGCCAGATATGGATTTTGGGCTTTTGGTCTGGACCGAGTCCAGGTGTCTTTGTCACAATGTTAATAAAATTGGAGGGACAGTGAAACCCAAAATGATTGTCTTGATACTGTCATGCATAAGACCTTCATTCCTGTCCTGGACTCGGTCTTGTCTTTGACTCAAACCTCTTTGGACTCTGTATTGTCTTGGACTTGACTACTCCTGGTCTTGGACTTGTCTTTGACTCGACAAAGGTGGTCTTGACTGCAGCCCTGACTTGTATGGATACAAACAGACACAAAGTCCAACAAATTGCAGATTAACCCTTTATTTATGACTCAAATACAACAACAACTACAACAGGGTCCACTGAGTACTTTCTGTGGATGGTTCACCTATAAAACTACACATGTTAACGTTTCCAAGTATCATCTACAGATCTATTAAAGATATATATTAAGCGACCTCCAGTTGATCTGAAGTAGATCTGCAACAGGAAATCGGTTGTGGAAATCCCAGTAGATCTCTGTTGGACCCCAATAGATCTCTGGTGGAACCCCAATAGATCTTTGATGGAACCTAATAGATCTCTGGTGGAACCTAATAGATCTCTGGTGGACTCCCAACAAATCTCCTGTGGATCCCCAGTAAATCTACTGGGGTCCACTAAAGATCTACTGGCGGGTCCACTAAAGATCTTCTGGGGTCCACTAGAGATCTACTGGGGTCCACCAAAGATCTACTGGGGGTCCACCAAAGATCTACTGGGGTCCACCAAAGATCTACTGGGGTTCCACCAAATATCTATTGGGGGTCCACCAGAGATCTACTGAGGGTCCACTAGAGATTTGTTAGGGATCAACAGCAGATTTACAGTTAATCTTTGGGTAACCTTCAGTAGATCTCTTGTTGATCCCCACTAGATCTCTGGGTATTTTTTTGCAAATCTGTGTTGGACCCCCAGTATATCTGCGGTCCTTCTCAGGGCAAAGTCTCCAGGTTGACCTTGGTCAGTTTGAGGTCGCAGTAGATGTTGAGTGTGTTGATGGATTTGAGGTTGGTGACCCGGTGTTGGAACGCCAGCACGTGAGCGTTGTTGACGGCCACCTTAAACTCCTTGTTGGTGCACAAGATCTTCATCTGCAACAAAAACAACACCAAAAACCGTCATTAACTTGCTTTTTTGCAGACTGGCCCTTTAACTGCACGCTTCAATCAGAGACCCTCCGACACCTTACTGAAATTCTGGGTTTTTGCCTTTATGCTGATAAAGAAGCTGTTCCTCTGAGTCCCTGGACCACCTCTTCCACGCGGACCTGGGGGCAGTTTAGCATATCGAGGCAAACGTGCCTGGGCATGGGTATCAACGGTCTTTATAAATTACCTTAACTGTCTATTGTGTAATATGGAACGGATGGAATGGGGGAGGGGGGGGGTTGTTTTTGTGTTATGGACAACTTTGGTCTTTTTTTAGGTCCCCTCAAGTTGTTTTGTTAGTTGTGAATGTATTATTTTGCCTTTGAGGACCCCTCGAAACAAGATGCTAAATCTTTAGATGCCACATTTTATAATTTTACATTTTCATAATTCTGTGTTGACACTGTAAAGGTTTTGCTTAATTACTGCACATGTGTGTAATGACAATAAAAGCTTTCTCTTCTATTCTCAAGGGGTTCTTACTAATAAAGAATTTAAAGTTTGGTTGTACTGGGCCAGTGTGAGTACGCTCTTACTACTGTCTCATCCAGAATCTTAAGTCTGAACTGGGTTCTAGTCTGAACGCGGTCTTTTTCAGAATAACGCCACTACTGTGAATAACATGTTTATGTGTCAATGTCATCATTAGAAGACGTACAAAAACCAAACAAGGACTTTAGTCATCCCTCACATTCAGACAGGTTGCTCATTATTAACAAAACCAGACCTAAACCTTGAGTCTTCTCAGTATGAATTAAATACTGGACCTCGAATGGCTGTCCCTGGACGAAGGGGAAGTTCTGCAGTTCCCGCTCCTCTTTCCCCCACTTGGTGCCGATGCAGCTGTTCCTGACGATCACCTTCCTGCCGCCGTCATTGAACCGAGGGTTGAAGTGGAAGGCCAGGTCCTGACCTGCGAACATGTCCACTGTGATCCTGAAACCAACAGACATCATTACACCGTGGACTGAACCCCCCAAGAGTTGTAAACTGTAGTAGAGTGTGTACCAATCCATGCATTCACTGTTGGAGGGTTCATACTGACTTGTCAGCGTTGGGGTTCACGATCCCAGCGATGGTGATAAGCAGCTTGTCATAAACTCCATTGGGGAGATTTTGTTTGTAAGGGACGGCCTGTCAACAGGAAACAGCTGTTAACTCCACCTCTCCAAGAATCCATCAATCCAACCATCCATTCATCCAACAGTCCAACCATCCATTCATCCATTCATCCAACAATCCAACCATCCATTCATCCAACAATCCAACCATCCATTCATCCAACAGTCCATCCATCCATTCATCCAACAATCCAACCATCCATTCATCCAACAGTCCAACCATCCATTCATCCAACAGTCCACCATCCAGTCATCCAACAGTCCACCATCCATTCATCCAACAGTCCAACCATTCATCCAACCAACAGTCCAAACATCCATTCATCCAACAGTCCATTCATCCATTCATCCAACAATCCAACCATCCATTCATCCAACAGTCCACCATCCATTCATCCAACAGTCCATCCATCCATTCATCCAACAGTCCACCATTCGTTCATCCCACAGTCCATCCATCCACGTATTACCAATTTAATTCAGTGTTATGTAAGGAGTTGGGACACAGATCTAGACCACCTTCCAACATTCCCGTCAAGAGCAACCCTTCGTTGCAACAGCAGCAAGGGGTAAACCTCCTTTTAACAGGCAGAAACCTCTGGACCTGCATGTTGGTTGGGGGCCATTTGCCCCGAGCGGTTGGGTTGAGGGGCAGAGACACAGACCCACCAAAAGACACAGAGACATCGATCCATTCAACAATCCATAAATCCATCCATTCCTCACCAGACTTTGTTGAGGGGTAACGGCAGGGGTAGGTCCGGGTCCAGGTCCTCCGGGACCGGGCCAGCTGGGGTTGGCAGGTGGCTGACCTCCAGGTCCAGCGGGCCAGGTGGGGTTAGGAGTTGGTCCTCCAGGCCAGGTGGGGTTGGGAGTTGGTCCTCCAGGCCAGGTGGGGTTGGGAGTTGGTCCTCCAGGCCAGGTCGGGTTGGCAGGTGGTTGGCCTCCAGGTCCAGCAGGCCAGGTTGGGTTGGCAGGTGGTTGACCTCCAGGTCCTGCGGGCCAGGCGGGGTTGGCAGGTGGTTGGCCTCCAGGTCCTCCGGGCCAGGTTGGGTTGGCAGGGGGTTGACCTCCAGGTCCTCCGGGCCAGGCGGGGTTGGCAGCAGGCTGACCTGAACATGGTTATCAAAAATCACATTTCTTTCTGATTTGACCCTATTTATCACGTCACTGTTATAATACAATACATTGTGAAGAATGGCGGTGGGTGAACAACGCGAGCGTCTCTCCAGGACTTGCTATTTAGTGTTTTTTTATCTATTTTTCACCAGACTTTTTTTCCAGAACAGCACCACATTGCTGTGCTACAACAGACAGGAGCTTCTGGAGCTTCGTAACTACAATGCTGACAATTTTATCGCCGATCTCCGACTCATCTCAGAGATCTCCAGAACACCGGAGGCTGGCCACTTCTCCCGGCCGGGCGGAAGGGCACGTAGGCGGCGACGAGAACGTAAGCAAAGACGGGGTAAGCGCGGAGGAGTGCGAGCTAAGCTAAAACTAACACCACACCGGCTGCCGCTACCCAGCATTTTCCTCGCCAATGTTCGTTCTCTGGCCAATAAAATGGA
>NW_023269058.1:20334-21592 GCF_013103735.1 Etheostoma cragini
ACAGAGTACTACGTAACAGAGTACTATGTAACAGAGTACTACGTAACAGAATACTATGTAACAGTACTACGTAACAGATGCAAAACACAAAAAAGATAAAAACATCGGAACATATTAAAATATTAATATAAACTGTAAACTTGGTTTTCATCGTGTTTTAGTCACTTTTTTGGGGCTTATTCAACTTTCTTTAATAGAAAAAAGATTGAATTGCTATAACATTGAATAAAACACCCAAATGTATTGGAAGTAATGAAGTGATCAATCATTTTACTTGTAAAATAGTTTTATTGAAATATCCACCGTGTTTTTTGTGACAATTTGGTCAAAAAAACAAACAAATTACCTTTTTGAAAATGTGTGAAATTGACCCGAGGACAACAGGAGGGTTAATGTAAAAAATAAAAATGAGTATACACCATAGACCCTTAATATTAATCATCTATACACATATACACGGTCTGGTATGCGCAAATGAAATCCTACTCAGACTACGCATCTCTTATTCTCCCATAGACGATCTTTGGCAGACGTCATTACGTCATGACGCAGCGGCTCCAGCTGGACGTCGCTGGCGTCGCTCGGTAGTTAGTTTAGCTCAGAGGAGCGGACAGGTTCGGTATCGCCGATTAAAACCGCGATTTAACGTATTTTAAGGACTTTTCTGGACATCTAACGGGCGGAGCCGACGGCGGGAGTGTCCCGGGTTAACGGGACCGACCGGGGGAGGAGGAGCGGGCTGTTCTGGTGCTTCAACGGACGGAACGGTTAGTGGGACCCGCTTCGCTGTTAGCTTCTGTTAGCTTCCGATGCTAACGCTGTCTGACACTATTGCAGTTTCACATGTACCTGAGTACACGTACTGCAGTACTGCACGTACTAATATAGTACTGTACGTACTAGTATAGTACTTATACGTACTACTATAGTACTTATACTAACTGCTATAGTACTTACAACTATACTACTCTACTTATTAGTATAGTACTAAATATTACTTACCAATATAGTACTGTTACTGTATTTATTACTATAGTCCCTGTACTTCAGTCCAGATGTTGAGGTACTTGTACTTTACTTGAGTCTTTTCTTTCTACTTCTACTCTTTTGTTACTAGTTAATTTAGTTAGTCTCTCTCTCTCTCTCTGTCTCTCTCTCTCTGTCTCTCTCTCTCTCTCTGTCTCTCTCTCTCTGTCTGTCTCTCTCTCTCTGTCTCTGTCTCTCTCTGTCTGTCTCTCTCTCTGTCTGTCTCTCTCTC
>NW_023269058.1:23759-25824 GCF_013103735.1 Etheostoma cragini
GGTTATTTATAAAGTGTTATTGTCTTATTACATGGTATAACACACACACACACCTTTAGAAGAATAACTTTGAGAATCATCAGAATCAGAAGATTTTATTTGAAATCATTTCAACATTAAAATCTTTAAAAGAAGGAAGAAGCAGCGAAGGAATCCATCCTATAATGTCCACTCGTCGTCCTCACAATGCTCCATTCTGCTTTCTGATTGGCTGTCCAGTGTGAAGACGTCTCCGCCGACGTGCATATCTCCACCAGACTCCATGTAAATAATCACTACTTTTAGCGTGTATAGAGCATGTAAATAATCACTACTTTTAGCGTGTATAGAGCAGCATATCTCCACCAGACTCCATGTAAATAATCACTACTTTTAGCGTGTATAGAGCAGCATATCTCCACCAGACTCCATGTAAATAATCACTACTTTTAGTGTGTATAGAGCAGCATATCTCCACCAGACTCCATGTAAATAATCACTACTTTTAGTGTGTATAGAGCAGTTTTTTTCTTTTTTTTTACATTTGTCACTTTTTTTAAAGTTCTTTCCCCAATTGTTTTTTCTCCAAATGTTATTAAATTGACAAAAAACACAAATTCAATGAAAGTAGTGAACTGACTATTTTTGACATTTTGTCACTTTATTTGACATTTTTCTTTCATTTTACACCTTTTTAAAGTTCTTTTACCAATTTTTATTTTTCTCCAAATGCATCGTCAACGATATGGTCGTCTTTTTCGACCCTTTTGTGTCTTCCCCCGGATGTTTTTGTCTTTTTTTTCAACGAGCATTTTGAATTTTTTTCTTTACATTTGTCACTTTCTTTGACATTTCCTCTCTTTCTAGTTCTTCTACCAATAGTTTTTTTATCCAAATGCTATAATGACCAAAACAGCCAAATGTAATGAAGCAGTGAGCTGGTTATTGATGCACCGTGTGAGGAGCGTTGTTGGGAACCTTCCTCGGGACTTTTTTTGGACGATTGGTTGAATAGAAACCCAAATGTCTGATATAGAAACTTTCTGGAAAGGAGTCCGATTAGACCGAAGACACCGGGACACACTGGCGGGACCAACCAGATTTATTTAGGCATCTAGAGCTCACCACACAGAGAGTTACATCTATTTAATATTTAATACAGAATACGGTTAAAACTCACAGGAGACAACAGGCTTTAAAATGAAAAGTTCAACAGCTTCTTCCATGGGGGGCTCAGAGAGAAGGGGGCCCTTTAAAATCTATTGTATACAGTCAGACCCCTGACCCCTGACCCCTGACCTCTGACCCCTCACTGCCCGATGTGAGTCTCATGCTCAGATGTAAACGGTTTACTGTCATACTGAAATTAGTGAAATCCATGAACTAATAAAGTTTTCTCATTATGAACAATAACAGAAGATGGAAATCATCTCAGAACCGCTGTAGCTAGCTATGCTAACGTTAGCTCCAAACACCATTCACCTGACAGCCTTTGTTGTGTTTGATGCTAACTTGTATTTAAGCTAGCAGTGAACCATCTTTGTTAAGTAGGTCCATTTTTACTGGGTTGACGTTACAGAAGTCTCTCGTTAGCATCTTATATGCTATATGCTAACTACTTGCGCAACTCACAGCTTCACTCTCCTCCCATTGGGCAGTGACAGGCCCTTTAAAATCTATTGTATACAGTCAGACCCCTGACCCCTGACCCCTCCAGACCATCTCACTGCTTCCTGTCTGCCTGGGTCAGCGCTGGCCGGTGTACGCCCGGAACCAGGAAGTGACGGACGCAGCTGCAGACGAGATCATCCCTCCGGCGTTAGCAGAGGGCTGGGACACCTGCAATGCACTCTGGGAAAGATCCATGGACTGGAAGAAGAGGGGGGGAGGGGGGGAAGAAAGAGAGACAACTATTGAAAATACTAAAGTACATTAATGTATTCTGCTGTCAGTTCCTCTGCAGCGGGCCTGACAGGTGTGTGCAGGTGTACCTGTGGAGTCGGGTGTTGTGTTGTGTACCTGTGGAGTCGGGTGTTGTGTACCTGTGGAGTCGGGTGTTGTGTTGTGTACCTGTGGAGTCGGGTGT
>NW_023269058.1:25924-27176 GCF_013103735.1 Etheostoma cragini
CCCCCCCCCCCCCCCCGTGGCCCAATAGCAACCCCCACCCACCCGTGGCTTAACAGGTAATTAACAGGTAATTAACAGGTAATTAACAGGTAATTAACAGGTAATTAACAGGTAATTAACAAGAGGAACAGAGAAACTAATCTGACCTGAGGTCTGAATCCTCAGCTCCTCCATCAGACTCTCAGTGTGGCACAGTCTCAACGCCAGCACTGAACCACACACACACACACATGCACACACACACACACACACACACACACACATACACACATACACACACACATACACACATACACACACACATACACACATATATATACACACAGACACACACAGAAACACACACACACAGATATACACACACACACACACACACACACACACAGACACACACAGAGACACACACACACATACACACACAGACACACACACACATACAAACACACACACACAGACACACACAGAGACACACACACACACACACACACACACACACAGTGAAGTTTAGAAGAAGGTCTGCTCGGTTCTTTCAGAAAATGAAAAGAACATCTTTATCTAGATGATGAAGAAGATGATGAAGGAGAAGATGATGAAGACCTGAACTCTTCCTCCTCAGCTGCTCCACGGTGTTCTCGCTCGCTCTCAGTCTGGTCTGGAGGAACAACATCCTGGTCTCCAGGGCTGGGGAGTCACGCCTGGTGTTAGAGGTGCTGGTCTACCTACTGGTCTACCTCCTGGTCTACAAGCCTGCTGGTCTATATGCCTGGTGGTCTACAGGCCTTCTGGCCTCAACCAACCTAGTCTCGCCTCACCTGAGTTCTTCTCCTGCAGGTGGTCCAGCGAGGTCTCGCTGCGGTTCAGTCTGACCCGCATTGCCGACATCTGGGACCCGAACTCGACGTCTCGCACTGAAACAAACAAGAAGACGGTGGTGAGGTATTAGCATGTTAGCATGTTAGCACGTTAGCATATTAGCAACAATAATGCTGAGTCGTGGCATGTGACCTCGGCTCTGCTCCTCCAGCTCCTGCTGCTTCCTCCTCAGCTCCGTCAGCAACTTCCTGTCGGCCTCCGTCCTCGCCGCCGTGCTGCTCAGCTGCTCCCCCTGCTGGACCGCCGCCTCCTGCAGACGGGGGACACATGGGAACCAGATCAGCTTTAAATACGTATTAAACCAACAGCATATAAAGACATGTCCTCCATGTCCACTGTAGTCAACAGCATATAAAGACATGTCCTCCATGTCCACTGT
>NW_023269058.1:27276-28828 GCF_013103735.1 Etheostoma cragini
GACTGAGTGATGGTGAGAAACAGCTGGAACATCTGAAGACAGAAAACTCAGGTACACACCTTCAACATATCTTCAGACCAAAACTGTGGAGGACCCAACATGGTTCCCTGAGGAACTCCCTCATAAGTTAACTAACCCTGAACTTTTTTCTCTTTAGAGCTGGAGGTCAGACTGAGTGATGGTGAGAAACAGCTGGAACATCTGAAGACAGAAAACTCAGTTCAGTCTGAACAGATTTCCTTGTTGGAGTCCAGACTGAATATCACACACAACAACACCACAGGTAGACTTGTATTTACTTTATTATTTTCATCAACACAAGTCATCATTTGGTATTAATTAATCAGATATTTACATTTTTCGCTTCAGAGCTGGAGGTCAGACTGAGTGATGGTGAGAAACAGCTGGAACATCTGAAGAAAGAAAACTCAGGTACACACCTTCAACATATCATTAGACTTATATAGTGGAGGACCCACCATGGTTCCCTGAGGAACTCCTTAATGACGGTGGGTGTCCTTCCCTCGATGATTTTGTCGCTTTTTCAACGTTTGTCAACTTTTTCTGAGCCTTTTGAAATTCTCGTGGGTTTCCCCCAATTTTTAAAGTATTTTTTTTTACATTTGTCACTTCTTAAAAAAAATCACATTTGTGTCTCTCTCTTTTTTTTTACACTTTTTTATGAGTTCTTTTACCAATTGTTTTTTCTCCAAATGCTATAAAATCGACAAAAAACATAGAAAACGTTACAAACAAGCGTCAACAAAAGTATTGATTTTCAATTTTGGCGGGAAGACAACACAGGGGTTAACACTAGTGGTAATTAGTGATTAATTTATCAGATAGTTACTGTTTTCTCTTCAGCTCTGAAGGTCAGACTGAGTGATGGTGAGAAACAGCTGGAACATCTGAAGACAGAAAACTCAGGTACACACCTTCAAATTAGCTTCAGACTAAAACTGGGGAGGACCCAGCATGGTTCCCTGTGGAACTCCTTCATAAGTTAATTAACCCTAAACCTTTTTCTCTTTAGAGCTGGAGGTCATCCTGAGTGATGGTGAGAAACAGCTGGAACATCTGAAGACAGAAAACTCAGGTAGCACTGAAGGTTTCAATCTAACTTTAGATTATTAAATGTTATCTGAATAAAGTAGAAAATATTGTATTGTAGCTCAAACTGTGCATGTAGTGCTTCTTCACACTGAAACTGTGGAGGATCCAGTAAGGTATCCTGAGGAACTCGTTCATCATCCTGATAATACAGACGATTAAATTCCCTTTTTATGTTTTGATGAAGACTTTGTCTTGATTTTGTGTTTTTTAGTTCAGTCTCATCAACTTTCCTTGATGGAGTCCAGACTGACAGACGGACACAACACCACCACAGGTAGACTTGTATTTACACTCACCTTTCTATTCAGGACTTTGACTTAAATCCAGACTCAGTGAATGAATTATCTGATTGTTGATCAGCTCTGGAGGTGAGACTGAGATCCACTCAGACACAGCTGGAACAGCTGGAGAGTCACACTGCAGGTACATCATCATCTCT
>NW_023269058.1:28928-30212 GCF_013103735.1 Etheostoma cragini
GGAGGTGAGACTGAGATCCACTCAGACACAGCTGGAACAGCTGGAGAGTCACACTGCAGGTACATCATCATCTCTTCAGTGCTACTATTCATTAATCATTAATTACACAGTAAATAAAACATGAATGGTTTCCTGTCCAGCTCTGGAGGTCAGACTGAGGGATGGTGAGAAACAGCTGGAACATCTGAAGAAAGAAAACTCAGGTACACACCTTCAACATATCCTCAGACTAAAATTGTGGAGGATCCAACATGGTTCCCTGAGGAACTCCTTCATGAGTTAACTAACCCTAAACTGTTTTCTCTTTAGAGCTGGAGGTCAGACTGAGTGATGGTGAGAAACAGCTGGAACATCTGAAGACAGAAAACTCAGTTCAGTCTGAACAGATTTCCTTTTTGGAGTCCAGACTGAATATCACACACAACAACACCACAGGTAGACTTTTATTTACTTTTTTTCATCAACACAAGTGATCATCTGGTATTAATTAATCAGATATTTACAGTTTTCTCTTCAGAGCTGGAGATCAGACTGAATGATGGTGAGAAACAGCTGGAACATCTGAAGAAAGAAAAGTCAGGTACACACCTTCAACATATTATTAGACTTAAATAGGGGAGCACCCACCATGGTTCCCTGAGGAACTCCTTAATGACGGTGGGTGTCCTTCCCCCGATGATTTTGCCACTTTTTCAACGGTTGTCGACTTTTTCCGAGCCTTTTGAAATTCTGGTGGGTTTCCCCCAATTTTTAAAGTATTTTTTTTTTACATTTGTCACTTTTGTAAATTCTTTTCACATTTTTGTCTCTCTCTTATTTTTACACTTTTTTACAAGTTCTTTTACCAATTGTTTTTTTCTCCAAATGCTATGAAATCGACAAAAAACATAGAAAACGTTACAAACAAGCGTCAACAAAAGTATTGATTTTCAATTTTGGCGGGAAGACAACACAGGGGTTAACCTTCTGATGCTCTGGGTGACCCTTTTGGCATTTTGGGCCCTTCAGCCTCCCAAAATCGATCCACTATTAAAAATCTTGGTGTTATTTTTGATACCTCCTTTACTTTTAGAAAACAAATCAGTGCAGTTGTCAAAACCAGTTTCTTCCAGTTAAGACTTAAAGCTAAAATAAAGGCCTATCTTCCTTCAAAAGACCTTGAAAAAGTCCTCCATGCTTTTATCACTGCTCGGCTGGATTATTGTTATTCTTTATATATGGGTCTGCACCAGAAATCTTTAAATCGGCTCCAGCTAGTCCAAAACGCAGCTGCTCGCCTTTTAA
>NW_023269058.1:30312-34562 GCF_013103735.1 Etheostoma cragini
GGGTCTGCACCAGAAATCTTTAAATCGGCTCCAGCTAGTCCAAAACGCAGCTGCTCGCCTTTTAACTAAAACAAAAAAGCATGAACACATAACGCCAGTCCTGGCCTCCCTCCACTGGCTACCTATCCGTTACAGGATACGTTTTAAGATTTTATTGCTTGTTTTTAAGGCATTAAATGGTTTAGCGCCATCTTACCTGGCTGATCTTTTATGCCACCATTCTCCAATCAGAACACTGAGGTCCTCAAATCAGCTTCTATTGGACGTCCCTAGAAATAAGGGCGATAGAGCCTTTGCAGTGGGTGCCCCCACCTTATGGAACAACCTCCCCAGGCATATTAAAGCTGCACAGACTCTACAAACGTTTAAATCACTGCTTAAGACGCACCTGTTTGCTGCAGCTTTTAACCCTCGTTAACCTGGATTATGAAGTTTTAAAGTGTTGTTGTTTGTTTCCCCGTGATGTATTTTGGTTGGAGGGTTTTTTACTCTTGTTATTTATGTATTTGACATTAACCCTGTTCAGCACTTTGGTCAACTGCTGTTGTTTTTAAATGTGCTATAGAAATAAAATTGACATTGACATTAACACTAATGGTAATTAGTTATTAATTAATCAGATAGTTACTGTTTTCTCTTCAGCTCTGGAGGTCAGACTGAGTGATGGTGAGAAACAGCTGGACCATCTGAAGACAGAAAACTCAGGTACACACCTTCAAATTAGCTTCAGACTAAAACTGTGGAGGACCCAACATGGTTCCCTGTGGAACTCCTTCATAAGTTAACTAAACCTAAACTGTTTTCTCTTTAGAGCTGGAGGTCAGGCTGAGTGATGGTGAGAAACAGCTGGAACATCTGAAGACAGAAAACTCAGGTAACACTAAAGGTTTCAATCTAACTTCAGATTATTAAATGTTATCTGAATAAAGTAGAAAATATTGTATTGTAGCTCAAACTGTGCATGTAGTGCTTCTTCACACTGAAACTGTGGAGGATCCAGTAAGGTACCCTGAGTAACTCCTTCATCATCCTGATAATACAGACGATTAAATTCCCTTTTTATGTTTTGATGAAGACTTTGTTTTGATTTTGTGTCTTTTAGTTCAGTCTCATCAACTTTCCTTGATGGAGTCCAGACTGACAGACGGACACAACACCACCACAGGTAGACTTGTATTTACACTCACCTTTCTATTCAGGACTTTACCTTAAATCCAGACTCAGTGAATTAATTATCTGATTGTTGATCAGGTCTGGAGGTGAGACTGAGATCCACTCAGACACAGCTGGAACAGCTGGAGAGTCACACTGCAGGTACATCATCATCTCTTCAAAGCTACTATTAATTCATCATTAATTACACAGTAAATAAAACATGAACGGTGTCCTGTCCAGCTCTGGAGGTCAGACTGAGTGATGGTGAGAAACAGCTGGAAAATCGGAAGAAAGAAAACTCAGGTACACACCTTCAACATATCTTCAGACTAAAATTGTGGAGGACCCAACATGGTTCCCTGAGGAACTCCTTCATAAGTTAACTAACCCTAAACTCTTTAGTTCTTCTCTTTAGTTTTCTCTTTAGAGCTGGAGGTCAGACTGAGTGATGGAGAGAAACAGCTGGAACATCTGAAAACAGAAAACTCAGTTCACTCTGAACAGCTTTCCTCGTTGGAGTCCAGGCTGAATATCACACACAACACCACCACAGGTAGACTTGTATTTCCTTTATTTTCATCAACACAAGTGATCATCTGGTATTAATTAATCAGATATTTGCAGTTTTCTCTTCAGAGCTGGAGGTCAGACTGAGTGATGTTGAGAAACAGCTGGAACATCTGAAGAAAGGAAACTCAGGTACACACCTTCAACATATCATTAGACTAAAACTGTGGAGGACCCAACATGGTTCCCTGAGGAACTCCTTCAGAAGTGAATTAACCCTAAACTGTTTTCTCTTTAGAGCTGGAGGTCAGACTGAGTGATGGTGAGAAACAGCTGGAACATCTGAAGAGAGAAAACTCAGGTACACACCTTCAACATATCTTCAGACTAAAACTGTGGAGGACCCAACATGGTTCCCTGAGGAACTCCTTCATAAGTTAATTAACCCTAAACTGATTCTCTTTAGAGCTGGAGGTCAGACTGAGTGATGGAGAGAAACAGCTGGAACATCTGAAGACAGAAAACTCAGTTCAGTCTGAACAGATTTCCTTGTTGGAGTCCAGACTGAATATCACACACAACAACACCACAGGTAGACTTGTATTTACTTTATTATTTTCATGAACACAAGTGATCATTTGGTATTAATTAATCAGAAATTTACAGTTTTCTCTTCAGAGCTGGAGGTCAGACTGAGTGATGGTGAGAAACAGCTGGAACATCTGAAGAAAGAAAACTCAGGTACACACCTTCAACATATCATTAGACTTAAATAGTGGAGGACCCACCATGGTTCCCTGAGGAACTCCTTAATGAGGGTATGTGTCCTTCCCCGATGATTTAGTCACTTCTTCAACGTTTGTCGACTTTTTCTGAGCCTTTTGAAATTCTCGTGGGTTTCCCTAAAGTTTTTTTTTTACATTTGGCACTTTTTAGAATTTTTTTCACATTTTTGTCACTTTTATTGACGTTTTTCTCTTTTTTTTTTTTTTTTTAAAGTTCTTTTACCAAATGTTTTTTCTCCAAATGCTATGAAATTGACAAAAAACATAGAAAACGTTACAAACAAGCATCAACAAAAGTATTGATTTTCAATTTTGGCGGGAAGAACACGGGTTAACACTAGTGGTAATTAGTTATTAATTAATCAGATAGTTACTGTTTTCTCTTCAGCTCTGAAGGTCAGACTGAGTGATGGTGAGAAACAGCTGGAACATCTAAAGACAGAAAACTCAGGTACACACCTTCAACATAGCTTCAGACTAAAACTGTGGAGGACCCAACATGGTTCCCTGAGGAACTCCTTCATAAGTTAATTAAACTTATACTTTTTTCTCTTTAGAGCTGGAGGTCAGACTGAGTGATGGTGAGAAACAGCTGGAAGATCTGAAGACAGAAAACTCAGGTAACACTTAAGGTTTCAATCTAACTTCAGATTATTAAATGTTATCTGAATAAAGTAGAAAATAATGTATTGTAACTCAAACTGTGCATGTAGTGCTTCTTCACACTGAAACTGTGGTGGATCCAGTAAGGTATCCTGAGGAACTCCTTCATCATCCTGATAATACAGACGATTAAATTCCCTTTTTATGTTTTGATGAAGACTTTGTTTTGATTTTGTGTTTTTTAGTTCAGTCTCATCAACTTTCCTTGATGGAGTCCAGACTGACAGACGGACACAACACCACCACAGGTAGACTTGTATTTACACTCACCTTTCTATTCAGGACTTTACCTTCAATCCAGACTCAGTGAATGAATTATCTGATTGTTGATCAGCTCTGGAGGTGAGACTAAGATCCACTCAGACACAGCTGGAACAGCTGGAGAGTCACACTGCAGGTACATCATCATCTGTTCAATGCTACTATTAATTCATCATTAATTACACAGTAAATAAAACATGAATGGTTTCCTGTCCAGCTCTGGAGGTCAGACTGAGTGATGGTGAGAAACAGCTGGAACATCTGAAGACAGAAAACTCAGTTCAGTCTAAACAGCTTTCCTCGTTGGAGTCCAGACTGAAAATCACACACCACAACACCACAGGTAGACTTGTATTAACACAAGTGATCGTATGGTATTAAATGTCTTATTTTTATATATTAATACCTGGATCAAAGCTGTTGTAGGTAGGACTGTGAAGATCAACGACTTAGCCAAAGAATTTCAACAATATTCTCACACTTATCCCCATACTTATTCCCATACTTATCCCCACACTTTGTCCATATTAGACCCATACATAGTCCCATAACAGTCCCATCCTAGTCCCATACTTATTCCCATATGTGTCCCATATTCTCGGGGTCCCGGGATATCTCTTCAATGCTACTATTAATTCATCATTAATTACACAGTAAATTAAACATGAATGGGTTCCTGTTCAGCTCTGGAGGTCAGACTGAGTGATGGTGAGAAACAGCTGGAACATCTGAAGACAGAAAACTCAGGTACACACCTTCAACATATCTTCAGACTAAAACTCAGTTAACACTGAAGGTTTTAAATAGGGATGAGCGAGTACAGCATTATCTGTATCTGTATCTGTATCTGTTTACCACATGAATTATCTGTATCCGGAT
>NW_023269058.1:34662-46270 GCF_013103735.1 Etheostoma cragini
TTCTATGATCAGTGTGATCATTTATTTATTTTTGGTTCTTTTTTATTTTCACACTCACAGACACACACACTCAATTGTTAGTGTGTGTGTCTTTGAGTGAGTAAGAGAGAGAGAGAGAGAGTAACAGAGAGAGAGGGGGGCGGTGGGTTGGAATGTGTTTGTGTGTGTATCTTCATTTGTAATGTTATTCATTTATACTGCAACTGCCTTTTATGTTATTTATAAAACACAGCAAGAAAGTTTCAGACACTGACAGGGCCAGCAGGCAGTTAAAAAAAACAAAACAAAAAACTTTGATGACAGAGATGCAACCCGAGTCGCATTCTACCAAACACTATGTCTGAACCAACCCCACGGTTACTAGAAGTCTCCTGGGGACTAGCTACTAGGTCAAACTGAAGTATAAAACAAACCTGAAGCTGAAGAAACCCTAAACGTTAACGGGACAGCCCCGCGGACCTGAGGGGGGGAGCTGGTCACTTCTCCGTGTTCTGAGTGCGTGTGAGCGGAGTTTCACACAGCAACAGAAGGAATCCGTGTGTGTAGGGAGGGGCGCTGGGACTAGCCAATCACAGAATAGTGTAAGGGAGAGGTGCTGTGACTAGCCTATCACAGAATAGTGTAAGGTAGAGGTGCTGTGACTAGCCTATCACAGAATAGTGTAAGGTAGAGGTGCTGTGACTAGCCAATCACAGAATAGTGTAAGGGAGAGGTGCTGTGACTAGCCTATCACAGAATAGTGTAAGGGAGAGGTGCTGTGACTAGCCTATCACAGAATAGTGTAAGGGAGAGGTGCTGTGACTAGCCAATCACAGAATAGTGTAAGGGAGAGGTGCTGTGACTAGCCTATCACAGAACGGAGACACAGTCAGTGGAGACTTTCATTGAATCCGATTACGGATATTGACTCGCATTACTCGTATGAAACTTGTACTCGGCAAAAGTGCTTTATCCGTACCGGATACTCGTTTCAGCCGAGTATTCGGCTCATCCCTAGTTTTGAACTAACTGCAGATTAATCTGTTTTTTAAAAACGATTTAGAAGGTGAAATCTTTGTTAAAATCAGTCAATATGATCGTTTTTACCTGTTTGATGATGAGCCATCAACAGAAGATTCTTATAACTGTTTCTGGATTTTCTTTTGTTTTCTCAGTTTTCAGCGTCAGACTTAATGAAACTAATGAGATTCTGCAGCAGATAAAAAAACGAAACTCAGGTTTGGACTTTACTTCTTTTTGTTTCAACTTCACTTTAACGTGTTAATATGTGTCTGCTGGAAAATAATTCTTCCTCCGGTTTTATAACAACTTGGGCCACATCAACCAGCTCCGACCTGGGGGACCTGAGGTGTTCCCAGGCCAGGTTGGAGATACAATCCCTCCACCTGGTCCTGGGTCTTCCCCGAGGCCTCCTCCCAGCTGGACCCTCCACCTAGTCCTGGGTCCTCCCCGAGACCTCCTCCCAGCTGGACGTGCAGCATCAGTAGTAAAAGTAAACTTTTTCTTCCAGGTGACCTGAAGGTGGCGTTTTCCGCCGGTCTCACGGATTCAGGATCAGTCGGACCCTTCAACATTGAGACGACTCTGGTCTTCTCCAAAACCATGTCCAACATTGGACAGGCCTACAACCAGACCGCAGGTAAACCACATTTCTCTAAAGATGTGTTCAGGTGAATTCTGGGCGTGCTGGTCGTACAGGGAGGTGTGTTTCAGGTGCATTCTGGGCGTGCTGGTGTCTGTCAGGTGTGTTAATGTTGCCCTTCTCTGTGTCTGTCAGGTGTTTTCACGGCTCCCGTCAGAGGACTTTACTTCTTTAGCTTCACGGCTGCAGATTACATGAAAGGTTACATGGGTCTGTACCTGTACAGGAACAACCAGCCAATCCTCTTCAACCTGGACCTGAACGACCACGGCGGCTACGCGTCTATGTCCAACGCCGTTGCTCTGCAGCTAGAGGGGGGCGACCAGGTCCGCCTCAGTCTGCCGGCCAGCTACCGGCTCTACGACGACTCCCGAAACTTCAGCGTCTTCTCCGGATTCTTGCTGTTCGCCCTCTGAGGTCTGACAGTCCCAGGACCAGGACCAAGGTACGAGTGAGACATCCTGTCTGCATAAACTATCCTTTCAGCTGTCAGACTGGATCAAAGAGACTGGACTTTTATTTTGGTAGAGACTTCCTGTGGTTACAACCAGTATAGACGTGTTTAAGTCAATGAAGCTCATAAATATTAAAAGGTAAGCTTGTATTTATTTCAACTTGGACTCCATATCCCATCATGCATTGGTGTCTGAGAGTCTGATGAAAACTAGAAACAAGCTGTAATTCAACCCTACAGGACAGATGTAGAAGTAGTAATTATTTACATGGAGTCTGGTGGAGATATGCTGCTCTATACACACTAAAAGTAGTGATTATTTACATGGAGTCTGGTGGAGATATGCTGCTCTATACACACTAAAAGTAGTGATTATTTACATTGAGTCTGGTGGAGATATGCTGCTCTATACACAGTAAAAGTAGTGATTATTTACATGGAGTCTGGTGGAGATATGCTGCTCTATACACACTAAAAGTAGTGATTGGGTTTGGTAATGGTGATTTTGGGGCTGCAGCGGTCTCTCTTAATATTGGACCTATTTTAAAGACTGCTGTTCCCATCAGTCACTCAGACATGAAGAAGGTAGACGAATAATGAAGTTTCCCTTTAAAGGTGCAATGATCAAAATTGACATTCCTACACGGCGGCCCTATAAATAACCTTATAGAAAAACACAAACATCTAAAGAAGTCTCAAAATTTTATTAAATTTTGACAAAAAATCCATTTCAGCTTCGTATTCGTGTGTTAGAGAAAGTTAAACCGTGTTCCTCTAGCAACAATTATAAAAATGTACATTTAAAAATATTTTTAGAAAAAAACCTCATCAGTCAGTGTTCAGTAGTCTGGCTGTTAGCTCTGATTAGCACCAACTGCTAGTGGGGACAGGAAGTGGAGCACAGAGACAAAATAAAACATCCGGTTGATTTTCAAAATAAAATAGAGCGTGCTGCTGGCGGATCATAGTTTTATTTTCAAAATAAAATACCCTGTGCTCCCAGCGGCTCATATCTCCCTGCTCTACACCTGGAAGACGTCATAATAGGAGACAGGAAGTCCACAGCTCAGAGGTTTTGTAGTCCTGTTTATAGAAACTACATCCCGTTATATTGCAACATCACACGTCCCTTTGCGAGCTCTTGTGGGTTGTCGTGGCAACAAATCCGGCCCTGGTGGGCCAACACGCAGTTGGTGGAAATCAGAGTTAAACTGTAACATCCACAGAATAAATACAAACTACAAATCTCCCTTGAACGCATCATCTGTGTTAGGTTCAAGTGAACTCAGGAAAAGTAATGTTCATCCAACAAAAAGAACAATAAAGTTTGTTCAAATCAAAAGACGTGTCATATTGCTCCTTTAAAAACGTTTCTACGACAAAACGATCAATAATCAGCTGGTTTCACATGACTCAGAGATCACATGACTCAGAGATCACATGACTAAGAGATCACATGACCCAGCGCTAAAAAGAGATCACATGACATGTCTAGAATCCTTCGAGACACAGTCTAGTCTAGAGTCCTTTTGAGACAGTACCAAGTCTAAAGTCCTTTGAGACGAGGCAAAGTCTAGAGTCCTTCAAGTCCAAGTCTAGAGTTCTTTGAGACGAATCCAAGTCTAGAGTCCTTCAAGTCCAAGTCTAGAGTCCTTCGAGACAAGACCAAGTCTAGAGTCCTTCAAGACAAGTCTAGAGTCCTTTGAGATAAGACCAAGTCTAGAGTCCTTCGAGACAAGACCAAGTCTAAAGTCCTTCAAGACAAGTCCAAGTCTAGAGTCCTTCGAGACGAGTCCAAGTCTAGAGTTCATCGAGACAAGTCCAAGTCTAGAGTCCTTCAAGTCAAAGTCTAGAGTCCTTCGAGACAAGACCAAGTCTAGAGTCCTTCAAGTCCTAGCCCAGTCCTTAGAGACAAGACCAAGTCTAGAGTCCTTCGAGACAAGTCCAATTCTAGAGTTCTTCGAGACGAGTCCAAGTCTAAAGTCCTTCGAGACAAATCCAAGTCTAGAGTTCTTCGAGACAAGTCCAGGTCTAGAGTCCTTCAAGTCCAAGTCTAGAGTCGTTCGAGACAAGACCAAGTCTAGAGTCCTTCAAGTCCTAGCCCAGAGTCCTTCGAGACAAGTCTAAGTCTAGAGTCCTTCAAGTCCAGGTCTAGAGTCCTTCAAGACACAGCCTAGTCTAGAGTCCTTTTGAGACAGTACCAAGTCTAAAGTCCTTCGAGACAAATCCAAGTCTACAGTCCTTCAAGTCCAAGTCTAGATTCCTTCGAGACAAGTCTAAGTCTAGAGTCCTTCGAGACAAGTCCAAGTCTAGAGTCCTTCAAGTCCAAGTCTAGAGTCCTTCGAGACAAGACCAAGTCTAAAGTCCTTCGAGACAAGTCCAAGTCTAGAGTCATTTGAGACAAGACCAAGTCTAGAGTCCTTCGAGACAAGACCAAGTCTAAAGTCCTTTGAGACAAGTCCAAGTCTAGAGTCCTTCGAGACAAGTCCAAGTCTAGAGTCCTTCGAGACAAGACCAAGTCTAGAGTCATTTAAGACAAGACCAAGTCTAGAGTCATTCGAGACTAATCCAAGTCTAGAGTCCTTCGAGACAAGTCCAAGTCTAGAGTCATTCAAGTCCAAGTCTAGAGTCCTTCGAGACAAGTCCAAGTCTAGAGTCCTTCGAGTCCAAGTCTAGAATCCTTTGAGACAAGTCCAATTCTAGAGTTCTTCGAGACGAGGCCAAGTCTAAAGTCCTTCGAGACAAATCCAAGTCTAGAAATCTTCGAGTCCAAGTCTAGAGTCCTTTGAGACAAAAATCTGAAATTTTTTTCACATTTTAGTCACTTTTATTGACATTTCCTCTCTTTCTATTTCTTTTACCAATTCTTTTTTATCCAAATGCTTTAATGACCAAAAACACCCAAATTAAATGAAAGTAAAGAGCTGATTATTGATGCACCGTGTGAGGAGCATTGTTGGGAACCATCCTCTGGACTTTTTTGGACAATTAGCTTTAAAGAAACCCAAATTTCTGATATAGAAACTTTTTAGAAAGGAGTCAAATTAGACCAGAAGACACCGGGGGGGTTAAAAACATCAAAATTGACAAAAATGTGGAGAAAAGTCGAGAAAAATAACAGATTTTTTTTCGACATATTTGAAGCTTTTCCCGACATTTTGGTCACTACAAATATGATTTAAAATGTCAAAAAGTGACAAAAAATTGAAATAAAATCGACAAAAATGTTAAGAAAAGTGTAGAAGAAGACCAAAACGTTGAAACCTCAGCCCAGAGAAACCCAAAGCTGCCGTCGCCGGGACGACGCAAGGTTAAAGTCTTGTTCTGGTCCCGGAGAACAAGACTCGAACCCTGGTCAGTGCGGACCGGGGTCCATCCTCCGGTGGACGGCCTGCAGCAGCAGCAGAGAGTACTCCTCTAGCAGGGCCGCCGTCCTCACCCCCCCCGCCCCCCCAAGCCCCGCCTCCACTCCCAGCATGCTCGGCACGCCGAGCGGCAGACACTGGAGCTCCGCCCTCATGGCCTGGAAGGCCTCTGATAGGACGACAGCCATCTGGCGCTGGTCGTCGTGGGAGGAGCCGCTCACCTGGAGAGAGAGAGACAGGTTAGAGTTTCACCTGGAGAGAGAGAGAGAGAGAGAGAGACAGGTTAGAGAGAGAGAGACTGGTTAGAGTTTCACCTGGAGAGAGAGAGAGAGAGAGAGACAGGTTAGAGTTTCACCTGGAGAGAGAGAGAGAGAGAGAGACAGGTTAGTTAGAGAGAGACTGGTTGTAGAGAGAGAGACAGGTTGTAGAGAGAGAGAGACAGGTTGGAAAGAGAGAGAGACTGGTTGTAGAGAGAGAGACAGGTTGTAGAGAGAGAGAGACAGGTTGTAGAGACAGACAGGTTGTAGAGAGAGAGACGGGTTGGAGAGAGAGAGACGGGTCAAAGTCCCCCCCTAACCCTTTTACCAGGATTTAACAAGTAAGTATTTCTGACATTTAAGAAACTGACTCACCTTCCTGTACATGTGGGTGGCTCTCTTAAAGCAGCTCTGCAGCTCATTGGTCAGAGCTCTGCAGGTCTCCACACTGATTGGCTGGTCTGTAGAGAGAGAGAGAGAGAGAGAGAGAGAGAGAGAGAGAGAGAGAGAGAGAGAAGTTAAGGTCACTCAACAACAACAGAAGGGTCTGACACCATAATAAAATGCATTTGACTAGAAAGGAAGGGAATGCTGAAAAAGAAGTGACGGATGACAAAAATAGAGTGAAAGGTCTCACCCGTGAGTACGGAGCGAGAGGAGGAAGAGGAGGATCGGGGGTGGAGCCAGAGACGACAGGATGAAGGGATGAACAAGAGGAGGAGGATGAGAGTCCAAACCTGCGTGGTCGCTGCCGCTCGCAGTCTGCGGCTCTGCGTCCTGTGGGGGCGGAGCCTGCGGCGAGACTGGAACAGGCTGCGGTGCCACGTCCTGTGGGGGCGGAGCCTCCGGCAAGACTGGAACAGGCTGCGGTGCCACGTCCTGTGGGGGCGGAGCCTGTGGTGAGACGAAGACTGGAATAGGCTGCGGCTCTGCTTCCTGTGGGGGCGGAGTCAGCGGCGAGAAGGAGACCGGCGGAGGCCGCGTAGATGGTGAGGACAGCGAGGCAAGGGAGGGCTTGTCGGGGAGCGGCCTGCTGCTGCCGGGGACCCGCGCCTGGAGGCCCCGGGGAGCTGGGGTAACGTGGTTACCCAGACCCGAAGAGGCAGCGATGACAACAGGGATGACGGCAGCCTGCGGGGGCGTGGCCAGTGCGGCGTTGGAGGGCACCACGGCAGTCAGAGGAAGAGAAGGAGGTGGAACGTCTTTGACCTGAGAGGAGGCGTCGATCGTCGCTGCCGGGTCCTCGTCGGGGTTGTTGAGGCCGTCGCCCACGGAGACGGAGCGCAACATCTTGGCCATGGAGCTGGCGGTGGGGCTCATGTAGGAGCGGGACGCCGCCGGGGGGGCGGAGGTGGTGGAAGACTTCCTCTGAGAGGAAAGAACAGACGGAGCAGCAATGGCGGTTTCCTGCAGGGGGGAGCGGGGGGAGGCGGGGCTGGGTCTCTGAAGGAGAAGGGTTGTGGACGGCGGGCGTCTCGGGGAGGAGGGGAGTGTGGTGGGACGCTGCAGGGGGAGAAACAGCTGATGGGGGGCCGCCGGGGAGAGAGAGGAGTCACCTGAGGGAGAGAGACAGGGTTAAAGTCGGCGACAGTTGGCCTTGTGTCCATATGTGTCCATATATGGACACATATGGACCATGTATGGCCCATATATGGACACAATCCGGTCAATTCCTAAAAGCATCTTAAGCTCTGTACCCGTTTTGGTCTCTGCACCCGTTTTAGTCTTACCTGTGTCCGTCAGCAAGTTCTGGACCGACTGAGTCTTGCGAAGTCCAGAGGAGAAGTTCAGATGGGAGGCAGCAGCTCGGGCCGCCGGGCCCAGGTTCCTCCTGGACTCCAGCGAGGTTTGGACCTTTTTCTTCAGGGGGGAGGGCCGGTGGGCCTGCTGGACCTGCTGAGCCTGCTGGGCTGCACCCTCCCCCTCTATCCGGGCACACAGCCGATCCCAACCCTGCTCGGTTTGGTCCAGGCTCTGTTTGTGGGTTTGGTCCGGGGTCGGTTTGTGGATTTGGTCCGGGCTCTGTTTTTGGATTTGGTCCGGGGTCTGTTTATGGGTTTGGTCCGGGCTCTGTTTGTGGATTTGGTCCGGGCTCTGTTTGTGGGTTTGGTCCGGGCTCTGTTTGTGGGTTTGGTCCGGGGTCTGTTTGTGGGTTTGGTCCGGGGTCTGTTTGTGGGTTTGGTCCGGGGTCTGTTTGTGGATTTGGTTCGGGCTCTGTTCGTGGGTTTGGTCTGGGCTCTGTTTGTGGGTTTGGTCTGGTTTCCATGACACCCTGCTGTTGTGGTTCTGCTCCATCAGCGGGCGGACCTCGGAGACCAGAGGACGGGCCTTCACCCCCTCTCCTCCTCCACTGGTGGTCCGAGACGGGAGAGGAATCACAGTCCGGCTGTGTGGGGGGGGGGAGATCATTTTCTTCAGAAACACAACAAACAGGTACAACAAGGTTCTGGATAAGCAATCAGATCTGTGTGATTTGATGTTTTACCTTCCTGCTGCATTCTGGGAGAGGAACCTGGACGAGATGCTGAGACTCTCGCTGGAGCTGTGAGACGCTTTGCTCGGACTCCCTGTCAACACACAGGTTACATGTTTTAATCCTCCAGGGATCACTGAGTCCACCTGTTCCAACAGAAAACTCCGGACTGTGTTCCTTAAAATGGTCAGCACTGTCAAAAGGTTACACTGGAGACACATACACAAATCTAGAGTACTACAAGCTGAAGACAAGTCAGAGTCTAAAGTCCTTCAAGACAAGTCTACAGTCCTTCGAGATAAGTCTAGAGTCTAGAGTCCTTTGAGACAAGTCTAGAGTCCTTCAAGACAAGTCTAGAGTCTAGTGTCCTTTGAGACAAGTCCAAGTCTAGAGTCCTTCAAGACAAGTCCAGAGTCCTTCAAGACAAGTCTACAGTCCTTTGAGATAAGTCTAGAGTCTAGAGTCCTTCGATACAAGTCCAAGTCTAGAGTCCTTCAAGACGAGTCAAAAGTCCTTCAAGACAAGTCTACAGTCCTTCGAGATAAGTCTAGAGTCTAGAGTCCTTCGATACAAGTCCAAGTCTAGAGTCCTTCAAGACAAGTCAAGAGAGTTTCTAGACTGCGTCTGTACCTGAGTCTGAGAGGTCGGCCAGTTTGACAAAGTGCTCCTTCAGGAAAGCTTCCTGGTCTGGAGTCTGGGGGACGGCCTGCAAGCCTCTGTCTCCTCCTCTTCCTCCTTCGTCTTCATCCTCCTCCATCTCCAACTCAGACGAGTTTCCATCCCCGCTGAGAGGCTCCGAGTCTGCCAGACGGGAGAGAGACGGATTATAGGTTTCTGTTGGTCTGTCTGTCTGTCTGTCTGTCTGTCTGTCTGTCTCTCTCTCTCTCTGTCTGTCTGTCTGTCTGTCTCTCTCTCTCTCTGTCTGTCTGTCTTTCTGTCTCTCTCTCTCTCTGTCTGTCTGTCTGTCTCTCTGTCTGTCTCACCGTCCCCTGCAGGTCTGCCTGGACTGGACAGGCTGGAGCTGAACCCCAAAGAGCAGCCGCTGTCTGGACTCGGTTTGTCCTGACGTCCTCCAGCCGAGGGACACACCTCCTTCACCTGGAACTCACTGACAGGAAAGGGTGGGGCTTATTAGGGTCACCACAAAGACTCGCGGACGCATTCCCTGGAAGTCTGAGTCCAGATCCCCAATTCATCCGGTCTCAAGTGGACTCACTGCAGACTTCCAGAGGGTCCTCTTCACTGACTGAATTACTCACAAATCATTGCAACACAGACGTGACGGCTTTAATTGCGGACTGTTAAACAAGGATGAAGTTACCTCCCTGCCAGGCTCAATCTGTCCTCCCATTGGTCGGGATACAGCACCACAGGCTCCCTGTCTGGGCTCCGATTGGACAGATGGATGAATTCTGGCCTCTTATTGGCCCTTGCCTCGTCATCCTCCGCCTGCACACAATCACACACACCATCAACTCAGCCAATCACAAACCGTGTGTGTGTGTGTATGTGTGTGTGTGTGTGTGTGTGTGTATGTGTGTGTGTCTTGTCTGTGTGTGTGTGTGTGTGTGTGTGTGTATGTGTGGCTGTATGTGTATGTGTGTGTGTGTATGTGTGTGTTTGTATTAGTGGCTGTATGTGTGTGTGTGCATGCATGCGTGTGTGTGTGTGTCTATGTGTGTGTGTGTGTCTATGTGTGTTTGTGTGTGTGTGTGTGTGTGTGTGTGTGTGTTCTCACCCATGCGGTGTTGACCTGCAGACTGATGGTGCTCCCCATCTCCTGATTGGTCCTGTGAAGCCGCGCCTCCTCACCTGGGTCCATCCACCTGGGGCTGACATCGAGGGGGCGGGGCTTCACCTGGAAGGACAGAAAGGTCAGAGGTCAGAGGTCAGGTTAACTGCTTCATCACTACCATTTGGGGAAATAAAACACCCCAAAACTCCATAAAGCAGAGACCTGATCCTTCAGTGTTCTACGGAACCATGCATGGAATATTTGGATCAAAGAATCCCAAATCCTGATGTAGAAGCTTTTTAACGCTTTTCATTGCGCTTGAGATACTTTTTTGAAGCTTTTTTGATATGTTGAAATTTCCTATGTAGAAACTTTTAAAAACGGGTCAAATGTGACCCGGAGGGTTCCAGAGGCTTGGTGGTGGTTTATGTGTTCTGACCCCTTCTTGCTCTGCCTCGGTGTCAGGGCGGTATGAGTCGAGCAGCCTCAGGTCCAACATGGACTTCACCATCAGGACGCTGTCCCCCCCCGTCCTCCTGGACCAGCGCCGGCGAGGAAGTCGCCTCCCTGACGCCTCCTGAGGATCACAAAAAACACTGAAGTACACGCCTCTACTGAAACAATGTTGTCATCATTACGTTAAAGGGTGACTTAACTTAATTCACCCATTCATGTGGAGATATGCTGCTCTATACACGCTAAAAGTAGTGATTATTTACATGGAGTCTGGTGGAGATATGCTGCTCTATACACGCTAAAAGTAGTGATTATTTACATGGAGTCTGGTGGAGATATGCTGCTCTATACACTCTAAAAGTAGTGATTATTTACATGGAGTCTGGTGGAGATATGCTGCTCTATACACTCTAAAAGTAGTGATTATTTACATGGAGTCTGGTGGAGATATGCTGCTCTATACACGCTAAAAGTAGTGATTATTTACATGGAGTCTGGTGGAGATATGCTGCTCTATACACTCTAAAAGTAGTGATTATTTACATGGAGTCTGGTGGAGATATGCTGCTCTATACACACTAAAAGTAGTGATTATTTACATGGAGTCTGGTGGAGATATGCTGCTCTATACACACTAAAAGTAGTGATTATTTACATGGAGTCTGGTGGGTTTGGTGATGGGGATTTTATATCCACTGACCTTCGTGCCTTCTCTGCAGCGCTTCTCATCAGATATTTCTGCAAAATAAAACACAAAACAGGACACAATTTATTTCTATTACTTATTGAAACACCTGAAGCATTTTATCCAACAAGGAACGCCGCCTCGCCATATTTTAGTGACCATACAAGCCTACATTGTTGTGCATGCAAGAAAAAAATTATATACAATAAGAGTATATTTATTTATGTACTCTACTTAAGTTTACCTAATACACATTATTCCAGTGATGAACAATAACATTAGTAATTAATTAGTGATAAAAAGTGAATAATATAATGATGCTACACCTTTGTCCTCCTCCAGACTTCCTGCTGCGACCATATAAGGACGGCTGGGCTCCTCCTCCTCTTCCTCCTCTTCCTCCTCCTTGTCACTGTCAGACGACATTGTGACAACACGAGGAGACGCAGCCTCCCTGCTGCAACACACACACACACACACACACACCCACACACAAACACACACACACACACACAAACACACACACACACACACACAAACA
>NW_023269058.1:46370-48224 GCF_013103735.1 Etheostoma cragini
CATACTATACTATGACTTTTTTACTTTTTTCGACATATTATACTATGACTTTTTTACTTTTTCGACATACTATACTATCCCTTTTTTTACTTTTTTCGACTCACTATACTATGACTTTTTTACTTTTTTCAACATACTATACTATGACTTTTTTACTCTTTTCGACACACTATACTATGACTTTTTTACTTTTTTCAACATACTATACTATGACTATTTTACTTTTTTTGACATACTATACTATGACTATTTTACTTTTTTCGATATACTATACTATGACTTTTTTACTTTTCGACATACTATACTATGACTTTTTTACTTTTTGGCATACTATACTATGACTTTTTTAATTTTTCGACATACTATACTATGACTTTTTTAATTTTTCGACATACTATACTATAACTTTTTTACTTTTTTCGACATACTATACTATGATTTTTTTCGACATACTATACTATGACTTTTTTACTTATTTTTGACATACTATGCTATGACTTTTTTACTTTTTTCAACATACTATACTATGACTTTTTTACTTTTCGACATACCATACTTTGACTTTTTTAGTTGACTTTTTACTTTTAGGAATATTTTATCCACAGAAGACAATCACACCACAGTAGTCATGGTGCCCCAGTGGTTAGTACTGTGGTCTCACAGCAAGAAGGTTCAGGGTTTTACAGTTTTCAACATACTTTACTATAACTTTTATCAATACTATGAAGTTACACCTAATTGGTCTGTCCGTGGAACTGAAACAGCAACCATACGGTTCCCAAGCCAGTAGCTTTTTTCTAAACCAAGTTTAGTGCCTCGAAGGCATCTCCAGACTTCCTAAAACACTCATCAGTGCATGAAAGAATGCATGTGATTGATGTAGACTGTGAGTACTGGATGTATAACCAGACTGTGAGTACTGGATGTATAACCAGACCGTGAGTACTGGATGTGTAACCAGACCGTGTGTACTGGATGTGTAACCAGACCGTGAGTACTGGATGTGTAACCAGACCGTGAGTACTGGATGTGTAACCAGACCGTGAGTACTGGATGTGTAACCAGACCGTGAGTACTGGATGTGTAACCAGACCGTGAGTACTGGATGTGTAACCAGACCGTGAGTACTGGATGTGTAACCAGACCGTGAGTACTGGATGTGTAACCAGACCGTGAGTACTGGATGTGTAACCAGACCGTGTGTACTGGATGTGTAACCAGACCGTGAGTACTGGATGTGTAACCAGACCGTGAGTACTGGATGTGTAACCAGACCGTGAGTACTGGATGTGTAACCAGACTGTGTGTCTGTGTCTTTCAGAGATAGTAACAGGTCTGAAGTTCAGCAATGACTGCAGACACCTGTACACCGTGTCCGGAGACAGGTACGTCTCTCACACGCAGCTCACGTCTAAAACTCAAATCATGTTAAAAGTCAAATCCACAGCACATACTCTACACGTGTGTGTGTGTGTGTGTGTGTGTGTGTGTTGCAGCTGTATCTTCGTGTGGCGCCTCAGTCCTGAGTTGACCATCAGGATGAGGCAGCGACTTGCTGACCTCCGACCTCCCAGCAGCACTCAGACTTCCCAGAATGCACCTCAGCAGAAAGTGGTGACCCTCAGGTAAATGTCATACTACAGGTTATACCTCATCAGACCTTCTAGAAGGATGTTGGTACAACTTTTCGCGTGTCTGTCTGTGTGTGTGTGTCTGTGTGTGTGTGTGTGCGTCTATGTTTGTGTGTGTGTGTTTACATGTGTGTGCGTCTATGTTTGTTTGTGTGTGTGTGTGTGTTTGTGTTTGTGTGTGTGTGCGTGTCTGTCTGTGTGTGTGTGTCTGTGTGTGTCTGTG
>NW_023269059.1:0-7581 GCF_013103735.1 Etheostoma cragini
ACAAGCTCCCACCAGACATTCGCACTATAACGGATGTTGTTCATTTTAAATCAAAACTTAAAACTTATTTATTTAGAACGGCTTTTAATACACAGTAGTGGTGTAACAACTCTTCTTCTGATGATTATTGGTTACTTAATCTGTCTTACTGTTTTTATGCGTTGTCTGTTTGTTTGTTTTGTTTGTTTTTCTTTCACGTGAATGTTGTGTTTGTTTTCTTGATGATGTAAAGCACTTTGGACACCTGCTGGTGCTGTAAAGTGCTATATAAATAAACGTTGATTGATTGATTGATTGAGTGTCAACGCTGACGCTGGTCCCATCCACCAACAATAACTCTATCATCTATTCTAGATTTTATTTGCTTATCTTGTTTATTCGATTGTTGTGATTTAACATTGTAATTTTTAACTTTTTGTCTATTGTATAATTATCTTCACTGTATTATAACTGTTTATTATTTTAGGATGTTTATTATTTTAGGATGCCTATTAACATCCGGCTAGGGGACTGCCGATGAAAACTAGCCTACAGCTAACTCGGGTACGCTTACATTTGCTTTGAATGTTGATCAGTGTACATTGTCCCCTTTTCGAATAAACAAATAAATAAAAAATGAAAAAAGGTTCAGTGCGTTGCCGGGACTGCAGGGTGGACGGAAGCAATAAAAATGGAGGCAGATAAAAACGGCAGGGACGAGAGGACGAGATAGCGTCTCGTTGTTTTGCTATCTGTCTTCCTCCCGACACCGACCGAACAATCCCCCGTGGGTGACCCGGGGCTCCCAGCGTGTGCGAGGGATCCCTGCGATCCAGATGACACGATGCAGCTGTGCAGCTTAAAACCTGAATCCCACACACATGCATGCATGTATGCATGTGTGCAGGGAGGGAGGGGGAGGACGGGAGGTGAGGATAGCGCCGGAGCGAGAACAGAGGGAGGTGGAGGGGGAGGCGGAGGAGGGCAGCGGAGATAGGAAAGGCCAGAGGATTCTTTGGAGCCGGCCTGAGGCGTAAAAACACACCTCAGGACCCGTGTTCAGGCAAGTCTCACATTCTCCACCTGAACACAAGCCTCAACACATGCAGGAGAGACGGAGACAGGCGGACAGAAGACTACGTGCACCACGTGTCAGCTGTGGAGAAACAGCTGACTGACGGTGTACAGACAGTCAGTGGTTGTTAGAGCCCTCGGCTGATTTTAAGCACTGATGAATGTTTTAGGAGCGCAAATGTTGACTCTTTTAGGTCGACATTAGTTCAGAGGCTTCCATTTTAACCCTCGTGTCGTCTTCACCTTCGGGTCAAAGTGACCCGGGACTTATTTGGGGTTTTAAAAACAACTTACTTCAGAATCTATTAACAAATATTGTCTTAATCTCATTTTCCAACAGCTGAGATAACGTCTATGTTTAGGGAATGCATCAGTCTCTACTAGCACACTATTAAACATGGAAGTGGGGTTTGTTTTTTATCATAAGGTTATAATTCATGTTAAAAATCCACTATGGAAACAACATGACTCATTCCTGACTCATGTTCTGAGTCAGGAATACATGTTTATCACAGGAAATAGGAAAGGACGCTGGTTTCAGGTAGAAAACATGGAACTTGGACCATTTTCCTTCTTGTAAACATTAGAAATGGGTCAATTTTTCTAACTTAGTCACGCATTGTTTAATGATCACAGTCAAATGCCACAAGGGCCGCTTGCACGTTAGTGCACGTTAGTGCACGTTAGTACACGTCGGCACACGGGTCCACTACGGGATGAACCCTATGGCGTGTACCGGGTACTGTCCCTCTGTCCAATTATGCACAGAGGGACAGTACGCTCCTAGAGACATCAGATAGAGACAAACAAACAATGCAACCAATCAGAGAAGAGAAAGAAAAGTTGTGTCCTGTGCAGCTGTGGCTCAGTCGTAGAGTGCCAATTGGAGAGTTACTACGTAGTCTACCTGGGTCATTGGCCTCCTACGTGGTCTACCCGGGTCATTGGCCTCCTACGTGGTCTACCCGGGTCATTGGCCTCCTACGTGGTCTACCTGGGTCATTGGCCTACTACGTGGTCTACCTGGGTCATTGGCCTCCTACGTGGTCTACCTGGGTCATTGGCCTCCTACGTGGTCTACCCGGGTCATTGGCCTCCTACGTGGTCTACCTGGGTCATTGGCCTACTACGTGGTCTACCTGGGTCATTGGTCTACTACGTGGTCTACCTAGGTCATAGGTTAGACCTGCTATGTAGCCGAGGCTACTTAGTCTGCAGAAGGCAGCAATTTTCCTACCCTAAAATCGATAAATGTGTGTTTTGAGTGTGAGAAGATCTCGTAACATAGTCGCCTAGGCCTGCAGGTAATGCATGTATAGTGTAGCCTAAAATGTCTGAGGCAACCTCAGTGATTTTAACGCAATTAACCAAACGCGTTTCAGAGGGGGGGCGACAGAGTCCGATACTCCAGACAACATAGGGTACGGGACGAGATTTGGCGAGTCTTTCTCTCGGGATTTTGCCACGTGATCGGGATATGACGGGAGTATTTCAGTATTTTCGTGGGCTCCTGTCACCCTCTAGTGTCTGTCCCTCTGCTTGGGTTTACCACTGAGTCTGACTTAATGTCCCCCCCCCCCCCCACAACCCAATCTGACTCTCTGGTACTGGCCATTATGTTCTAAGTTTCTCATTTATTAAATAATTGCTTAAAGCATTCAAACAAAGTTCTGTGTTGGTGTTTGTAACTTTCCAAAATCTTAATTCTGATTTAAAGATTTTACCAGTTTCCTTAAATGCTAATAATCTATATCGGCCTTGAAAAGCCAGAATCAGTTGCTCTCTAATAAAAAGGTGTGTGATGTTGTGGTTGTAACGCGGCGGCGGTGCAGAGGGCCAGGATGAGAGGAAGGTGTCAGGAGCCTTTCTGGGTTAAATCAACGCAACCACCTGAACAAACTCCACTCTAATTCACCGATTTATTTATTCAACACGGGGCAAAAAACGCTCAGCCAGAGTCACCGCTGCCTCCTCCTCATTGGTCAAAGCCTGTATGCGAGTCTTGGCGTTTCCACACACCCCAGGTCACGTAAAGCACGCGTGATTAAAAAGATCACAGGTTTGATTCCCCCGGAGCGAGAAGAGGGAAGTCTAACCTGCTGGAATGATCTCTGGGTGACAGCAGCAGCTGAAAGCCTGCAGGAAACCCGCCAGGAAAGCGGTCTGGAAGCAGCTGGGAAGCGTTGGCAGGGGAGGACGAATGACAGGCGTCCCGCTCCAGGTCCCGAAATGTATAAACAGTCGGGAAAAGGTAACTTTATCTTTTAATTTGTTGTCCTTCCGGGTCAAAAGTTTAACCCTTGTGTTGTCTTCCATGAAAAAAAAAAAACAATATTGACATGAGGACGACATGAAGACAACATGAGGGCAACATGAGGACAACATGAGGACAACATGAGGGCGACATGAGGGCAACATGAGGACAACATGAGAACAACATGAAGACAACATGAGGACAACATGAAGACAACATGAGGACAACATGAGGACAACATGAGGACAACATGAAGGCAACACGAGGAAAACATGAAGACAACATGAGGACAACATGAAGGCAACACGAGGAAAACATGAAGACAACATGAGGACAACATGAAGACAGCGTGAGAGCAACATGAAGACAACATGAGGACAACTTGAGGACAACATAAGAGCAACATGAGGACAACATGAAGACAACATGAGGACAACATGAGGACAACATGAAGACAACATCAGGGCAACATGAGGACAACATGAAGACAACATGAGGACAACTTGAGGGCATCATGAAGACAACATGAAGACAACATGAGGACAACATGAGGGCATCATGAGGACAACATGAAGGCAACACGAGGAAAACATGAAGACAACATGAGGACAACATGAAGACAGCGTGAGAGCAACATGAGGACAACATGAGGACAACTTGAGGACAACATAAGAGCAACATGAGGACAACATGAAGACAACATGAGGACAACATGAGGACAACATAAAGACAACATCCGGGCAACATGAAGACAGCGTGAGGACAACATGAAGACAACATGAGGACAACATGAGGACAACATGAAGACAACATCAGGGCAACGTGAGGACAACATGAGGGCAACATGAAGACAACATGAGGACAACATGAGAACAACATGAGGTAAACATGAGGGCAACATGAGGAAAACATTTAGACAACATGAAGACAACATGAGGGCAACATGAAGACAACATGAGGGCAACATGAGGTAAACATGAAGACAACATGAAGACAACATGAGGACAACATGAAGACAACATGAAGACAACATGAAGACAACATGAAGACAACATGAGGGCAACATAAGAGCAACATGAAGACAACATAAGAGCAACATGAAGACAACATAAGAGCAACATGAAGACAACATGAGGTAAACATGAAGACAACATGAAGACAACATGAGGACAACATGAAGACAACATGAAGACAACATAAGAGCAACATGAAGACAACATGAGGTAAACATGAAGACAACATGAAGACAACATGAGGACAACATGAGGACAACATGAAGACAACATGAAGACAACATGAGGACAACATGATGGTTAAAATGAATAAAACAAGTTGTTTCTCATTGTTTTTACTTTGGTTTCACTCTGTAAAACGACTGAATGGAAGGGACACAGGTTTATGACGTTCGTGGACCCATGAACTCAGCACGGAGAACGGAGAACGTCCTGCCTGACAGCAGGACGCTGCTCTGTTGTGGAAACATTGACGTCTTCACAGGAAACTTCCTGCACTTCCTGACGGCTAGGATTAGCTCCAGAAGAGGCACGGAAAACACTGACGTGTTGACTGAAATGCAACTTCTTAAAGGGACACGTCTCTGGGAGAGCTGGGAAAAACAAAGGGACTTTCACCATGGTAACTCTTCCTGTCCTGGAGGACTTGTTGTGATCTAAACCACAAATCACCCAAACCACTCGAGTCGGAGGAGAGTCAAGTCGAATAAAGTCGTGCGCTTTGAGTTAAGTCATGCATCTTAAGTCTGACTCAAATCTAGTCGTGTGACTTGAGTCTGACTTGAGTCAAGTCATGCAACTCAGTCAAGTTGAGTCAAGTCGTCCGACTCAGGTCGTGCAACTCGAGACAAATCGTGCGACTCAAGTCAAGTCAAGTCAAGTCGTGTGACTCAAGTTAAGTCGTGCAACTCAGTCAAGTTGAGTCAAGTCGTGCAACTCAGGTCAAGTCGTGTGACTCAAGTTAAGTCGTGCGACTCAGTCAAGTTGAGTCAAGTCGTGCAACTCAGGTCAAGTCGTGTGATTCAAGTTAAGTCGTGCGACTCAGTCAAGTTGAGTCAAGTCGTGCGACTCAAGTCGAGTCAAGTTGTGCGATTTGAGTTTAGTTGTGCAACTTAGGTCTGACTCAAATCAAGTCGTGCAACTCAAGTCAAGTCAAGCGACTCAAGTCGAGTCAAGGTGTGCGACTCGAGTCCGAGTCAAGTTGCCCGACTTACCTCGTAGTGACTGTGATGCAACTTGACTCTGACTTGAGTCAAGTCGTGCGACTCGTCACCTGAAGGTTTTGGTCGTGTGCACGCAGCCGGAGAGGAAACCCCGGGTGTTAAAGGTTACCTGCAGCGGAGAAAGAAAGTTGTTTTTTAGACATCCACGTGGGAAATGTTCCGACTCCACACAGCAGACTCAACTCATACGACCGTTGTTAAGGAAGAAATGTGAAGAGGTTGACTCACACACGCAGGCGGGCTGAAGGCTGGTTGCTGGTTATTTTTAAAACATATTAACGAGTCTGTAACAAAAGGCCTCCTCAAGAGAAATGGCACTTTTCTCGCAACATATGTTCCACTGCAACACGTTGGAATAAATTACCAAACAGTCTTTATTTAATCATCTCGGAGGCTGTCGCCTCTCCGTGGTGTCGGCCGCACGATCACGTTCCCGACTCTCCGCTGTAAAAGGTGACGGGACGCAGAGGATCGAACTTTTACCAGATAGTCTGTAAAAAACAGGAACGGATCTTCATGTTCGATTTCAGAAAGTCTACATCACAGTCATGCAGTATGTTTCCCAAACATGTTGATGAAAAGTCTTATTTAACGGCTTTGTAAAAGTCAATCTTTTGGTTATTTTGGCTGTTGGTCTTAATTAATTAGCAATTAAAATAACTTAGACACAAATAAATACGTGACAACATGCCTGCTGTTTGCTTACTGCAAATACATAAAAACAATAGTGTGTGTGAATGTGTGTTTGTATGTGTCTGTTTGTCGGTGTGTCTGTGTGTGTGTGTCTCTCTCTCACTGTGTATGTGTGTGTCTCTTAATTAGCAATTAAAATACCTTTTATACACAAATAAATACGTGAAAACATGCCGGCTGTCTGCTTAATGCAAATACATAAAAACAATAGTGTGTGTATGTGTGTGTGTGTGTGTGTGTGTGTGTGTGTGTGTCTTTGTTTGCATCTGTGGGTGAGTGTAGGTGTGTGTGTGTGCGTGCACATGCATGCCTGTGTGTGTGTGTTCTGATAGGGTGGGCCGACTGCTTGCCCTTACGTGATTCATCAAGATCTGAGGTAAGTCACGTGGGCAATGCCCTCTGGGAAATGTAGTTTATGTAACATTAGGGAACGCATTGTCCTTCGTGTCACGGGGACTTTTTAAATGGTATTTACATTGTTTATTAGCCTGAAGCTGTCCTTTGTCCTTCGGCGGGGGGGGGGGGGCAGGGGGTCTCGGAGAACCTTGTTAGATTTTTATGCCATTAGTATGTTCCACCACATTCCTGCTTATCCATTGGGTACCATGGACCCCCGAAGACGAGATGAGGGTACCGGGATACCCGTGCAGGACGGGTCTCGGGACCCGGAGGACCAGGACACAGTAGCAGACAAACACAGTTGAATACAGGAGAGTCTATGGGACCCGGAGGACAACACAAGAGTTTAGAGACAGAGACAGAGAGAAAGAAAATCAGTCACACAGCACAAACTATAAACATAAATGAAATACTGGGACAAAATACACATGCATTCAATACACATGATATAATAATAGGATAAAATACAAGAACAAATATTTGAATATGTACCATTTAAAAATGTAGAAGTGGTTTGTGCACTGGAAAGCTGGAAATATGTTTTTTTTAAATTGGTTTAATGTTATCCCTTCGTGATGTCTTGTAAACTGCCATGTTGTTGTACATGAATATAGATTAGATTAGAAAGCCTTTACTGACGTTGCACATAACATGTGTGTGAATGGTTTGGGATAACATGTCATATGTTGGGATGGTTTGGAATAACATGTGTTAGGAGGGTTTGGAATAACATGTGTTGGGATGGTTTGGGATAACATGTGTTTGGAGGGTTTGGGATAACATATGTTGGGATGGTTTGGGATAACATATGTTGGGAGGGTTTGGGATAACATGTGTTGGGATGGTTTAGGATAACATGTGTTTGGAGGGTTTGGGATAACATGTGTTAGGATGGTTTGGGATAACATGTCACATGTTGGGATGGTTTGGGATAACATGTGTTAGG
>NW_023269059.1:7681-9278 GCF_013103735.1 Etheostoma cragini
TACACATGAGATAATACTAGGATAAAATACACATGAGATAGTAATGGGATAAAATACACAGGAGATAATACTAGGATACAATACACATGAGATAATACTAGGATAAAATACACAGGAGATAATACTAGGATAAAACACACATGAGATAATACTAGGATAAAACACACATGAGATAGTAATGGGATAAAATACACAGGAGATAATACTAGGATAAAATACACATGAGATAATACTAGGATAAAATACACATGAGATAGTAATGGGATAAAATACACAGGAGATAATACTAGGATAAAATACACATGAGATGATACTAGGATACAATACACATGAGATAATACTAGGATAAAACACACATGAGATAATACTAGGATAAAATACACAGGAGATAATACTAGGATAAAATACACAGGAGATAATACTAGGGTAAAATACAGAGGAGATAATACTAGGATAAAATACACATGAGATAATACTAGGATAAAATACAAAGGAGATAATACTAGGATAAAATACACATGAGATAATACTAGGATAAAATACACATGAGATAGTAATAGGATAAAACACACATGAGATAATACTAGGATAAAATACACATGAGATAGTAATGGGATAAAATACACAGGAGATAATACTAGGATAAAATACACATGAGATAATACTAGGATAAAATACACATGAGATAGTAATGGGATAAAATATACATGAGATAATACTAGGATACAATACACATGAGATAATACTAGGATACAATACACATAAGATAATACTAGGATACAATACCAATGAGATAATACTAGGATACAATACACATGAGATAATACTAGGATACAATACCAATGAGATAATACTAGGATAAAATATACATGAGATAATACTGGGATACAATACACATGAGAAAATACTAGGATAAAATACACATGAGATAATACTAGGATAAAATACACATGAGATAATACTAGGATAAAATACACATGAGATAATACTAGGATACAATACCAATGAGATAATACTAGGATAAAATATACATGAGATAATACTAGGATACAATACACATGAGATAATACAAGGATAAAATTCACAGGAGATAATACTAGGATAAAATACACATGAGATAATACTGGGATAAAATACACAGGAGATAATACTAGGATAAAATACACATGAGATAATACTAGGATACAATACCAATGAGATAATACTGGGATACAATACACATGAGATAATACTAGGATACAATACCAATGAGATAATACTAGGATACAATACCAATGAGATAATACTGGGATAAAATATACATGAGATAATACTGGGATAAAATACACATGAGATAATACTGGGATAAAATACACATGAGATAATACTAGGATAAAATACACATGAGATAATACTAGGATAAAATACACATGAGATAATACTAGGATACAATACCAATGAGATAATACTAGGATACAATACCAATGAGATAATACTGGGATAAAATACACAGGAGGTAATACTAGGATACAATACACAGGAGATAATACAAGGATAAAATTCACAGGAGATAATACTAGGATAAAATACACATGAGATAATACTGGGATAAAATACA
>NW_023269059.1:9378-10522 GCF_013103735.1 Etheostoma cragini
GATAATACAAGGATAAAATTCACAGGAGATAATACTAGGATAAAATACACATGAGATAATACTGGGATAAAATACACATGAGATAATACTGGGATAAAATACCAATGAGATAATACTAGGATAAAATACCAATGAGATAATACTAGGATAAAATACCAATGAGATAATACTTGGATAAAATACACATGAGATAATACTAGGATACAATACCAATGAGATAATACTAGGATAAAATACACAGGAGATAATACTAGGATAAAATACACATGAGATAATACTAGGATAAAATACACATGAGATAATACTAAGATAAAATACACAGGAGATAATACTGGGATACAATACACATGAGATAATACTAGGATTAAATATACATGAGATAATACTAGGATAAAATACACATGAGATAATACTAGGATAAAATGCAAGAACAAATGTCTGAATATACACAAGTTGGGAACACAAAAACTAGAAGTTCTCCCCTTTATAACGTAGTAAAGTAAACTACTCAGTTTTACTTTTTTATCTGATGTTGTGTGTATTTACTACGAGTAGTAATACACGGTCCCTTTGCTGTAGAAAGACTTCACAGCGGTGAGTACTTTTGTTACAGTGTGATCTGGATCAGATTTCTGACGGATTGGGGGCTCGTCCGGGATGGTGGTTACACCCTCGTTGGCTCTGTATTCTGGCCTCGTTGGGCGTGTGTGTGATCTGAGTCAACGGCACTCCACGGGAAAAAAACTTTTTCTGGAGCCGCGGAGAACCTCTCGAGGGTTTTTTGGGAGAAATATTGCTTTAATATTCATAACAAGCTGAGAGTAATAATCATACAAATAAATTTTTTTATACAACAAAGTGTTTGCAGACTTACGATCACGATCACTTGTATGATCACTTACGATCATACAAATACACACACTTACACACACACTGGGGCTCACTCTAATTGTTTTGTGTGTGTGTGTGTGTGTGTGTGTGTGTGTGTGTGTGTGTTGTTGTCGTCGGCCCTGTGAGAGCAGCAGCTCCCAGCGGCCTCCACACATCCAGCTACTGAAGCCTTGTTACAGCTTATAATGAACCATAAAAGTCTCACATGCATGTGGATATCACCTGTCCCCACACACGCACACACACACACACA
>NW_023269059.1:10622-12343 GCF_013103735.1 Etheostoma cragini
CAACATGAAGACAACATGAGGACAACATGAAGACAACATGAGGACAACATGAGGGCAACATGAAGACAACATGAGGACGACATGAAGACAACATGAAGACAACATGAGGACAACATGAGGGCAACATTAAGACAACATGAGGGCAACATGAGGACAACATGAAGACAACATGAGGACAACATGAGGACAACATGAGGACAACATGAAGACAACATGAGGGCAACATGAAGGCAACATGAGGACAATATGAGGGCAACATGAGGACAACATGAGGACAACATGAAGACAACATGAGGCCAACATGAAGGCAACATGAGGACAACATGAAGACAACATGAGGGCAACATGAGGACAACATGAGGACAACATGAGGACGACATGAGGGGCAACATGAGGACAACATGAGGACAACATGAGGGCAACATGAGGACAACATGAGGACAACATGAGGACAACATGAAGACAACATGAAGACAACATGAGGACAACATGAGGACAACATGAGGACAACATGAGGGTTGAAAAAAAATGTTTAAAAGTCAAATGGGAACTGTCGTTAAAGAACACAACGGGGGCGTCAAACGAATCAGTGACAATCCCACCGCCGCCGCAAATCCCCGCCTGTCGCCGTATCGCCATGACAACAAGTTGACGTAACGCCGCTGTCCGAAGATCACGCCAAAACAGCTGTTCTGCTCTCCGAGGAGATGAAAACAAGACGTTTTAAATATCGACCCGCCAGCTCCTGCAGCTGAATAAAGGAGTGTGGCTTTTTTTTTTTGAGGTGAGGTTTCATTCGGTTTGTGTTATTATTTTAGGTCTTAATTTACCCACAATGCTTTGTGATTGACCCCAGTTTGGTCGGCCAATCATCTCGCCACAGACGGCGTCACCTTGTTGCAGCAGCGGGTCGATACTGAACAGCCGGCACACAGAACAAATGAGTCGAGGCGCTTTGTGCTGTCTTGTTGTTTGTGAGTGTGTTAATTGCTTTTAAAGTGAGAGAAAGCAAACACACACACACACACACACACACACACACACTCTCGCTGCTGTGTTGTTACAGTCTGTGTGGGCTTCTTCTTCTGCTGTGCGACAAAGGAGAAAGTCAGTACTAACTTTAGTTTTGGTCAGAAATGAAATGTTAGAGGAAGAGGAGACACACACACACACACACACACACACACACACACACACACACACACACAGAAATTAAATGTTGCAGGACGAGGAGACACACACACACACACACACACACACACACACACACACACAGAAACACACACACACACACACACACAGAAATTAAATGTTGGAGGAGGAGGATGAAGCGACTTCCTCCTCTCTGAGCACACACACAACAAGCTAAAATCACAGCATGTACTTCCTTAAATATCCATCTCCTTCTCCATTAACACTGAACCGGCTGTGGCCCGGTTAGCTCAGCCGGTAGAGCGGGCGCGCATGTCCTTCCCCTTCTCTCTCTCTCTCTCTCTCTCTCACCGTTCATGTCTTCATCTGTCCCGTGAAAACAAACGCCTAGCACACCGTGTCCTAAAGGGACGAAGCTTCCGTCCTAATTGTTCCTTTAAGTGAGAGTTTGACTCGGGTAGATTCACATAAAGACACTATAGGTGGCGTTTTGGCGAGAGTTCTTCCGCTTTATGAGTGGGAATCCATCTTGTTAATTATGCTAACTGTAACCATTTAAAGTGTAACAC
>NW_023269059.1:12443-14494 GCF_013103735.1 Etheostoma cragini
ATCCTAGTATTATCTCCTGTGTATTTTATCCTAGTATTATCTCCTGTGTATTTTATCCTAGTATTATCTCATGTGTATATTATCCTAGTATTATCTCCTGTGTATTTTATCCTAGTATTATCGCCTGTGTATTTTATCCTAGTATTATCTCCTGTGTATTTTATCCTAGTATTATCTCCTGTGTATTTTATCCTAGTATTATCTCCTGTGTATTTTATCCTAGTATTATCTCATGTGTATTTTATCCTAGTATTATCTCATGTGTATTTTATCCTATTACTATCTCATGTGTATTTTATCCTAGTATTATCTCATGTGTATTTTATCCTATTACTATCTTATGTGTATTTTATCCTATTACAATCTCATGTGTATTTTATCCTAGTATTATCTCATGTGTATTTTATCCTAGTATTATCTCATGTGTAGTATTATCTCATCCTATTACTATCTCATGTGTATTTTATCCTAGTATTTCATTTATATTCTGTGCTGTGGGACTGATTTTGCTGCTGTAACACTATAACTTCCCATTTTATTGGGATCAATATCTATCCATCCATCCATCCCTCCATCCCTCCATCCACCCACCCATCCATCTATCCATCCCTCCATCCATCCATCCATCCATCCATCCATCCATCCATCCATCATCCATCCATCTATCCATCCCTCCATCCATCCATCCATCCATCCCTCCATCCCTCCATCTATCCATCCCTCCATCCATCCATCCATCCATCTATCCATCCATCTATCCATCCCTCCATCTATCCATCCCTCCATCCATCCATCCCTCCATCCCTCCATCCATCCATCCCTCCATCCCTCCATCCCTCCATCCCTCCATCCATCCATCCATTCATCCATCTATCCATCCATTCATCCATCTATCCATCCATCCATCCATCCATCCCTCCATCTAGACATTCACACTGAAGAACATTTCCTACAGGTTTGATTGTCCTTCATCTCTGTTGTAATGCCTCATTATGTACATAATGTACATAATGTCCATAATGTACATTATTTTGGTGCAGGTTTGCCAGATGGGTAGCAGATCTGTAGTCTGCATGAGAAATAAGAATAATGTAATTTTTTAATTTATACTCTTAACTGATCCCCTAAGGGGAAATTACAACGTTCACTCTGTTGTAAACACACACGACTACAGGCCTGAAACACACACACGGTCAGGTCCTACACACGCACATGTATATATAGAGATGTTATGTCAAGGGGGGTCTCAGTGCCTTGCTCAAGAGGACCTCGGCAGTGAACCTGGCATCTCTCCAGCTACCAGTCCACCACCATGCTTTGGTCCAAACGGGGACTTGAACCAGCAACCCTCCTCCCTACGGACTGAGCTTTTGGTAACGGTGTTAGACAATTCCACTTCCAACCTGTAGGGGGGACAGAAGAGGACATGGTCTTCAGTGTTGCTTTAAAAAAGGCCTGACATGTCTGGCTTTATCCTGGAAATGTTCTTCCGTTGATCCAGACTGCATTGTGGGTATTGTAGGCAAATTACATGTGCAATGATATAGACTTTATCTGGTTCTGCTGCATCGCTTCTGATCCTTTTGTTCATGATCCAGACCCTCCTGAAGCTCCCAACAAACACGTGTCATACTCTCCTACAGCCGCTCGAAGGCGCCATCACACGATCATATGTTGTTTCTGGGCTGAGACACACACACACACACACACACACACACACATACACACACACACACTCTTACTCACATACACACCCGTCAACACCTGTGCTAATGAAGCCGAGCTGCAGCACACACCGTGTTTGAGCCTGTCAATCAAGTGCTTACTAATAGGACTCAACACACACACACACACACACACACACACACACATACACACACACACGGTGAGACACGTGCAAACACTCAATAACACACACTCTCTCTCACAGCTGTACCTTCCTATTGAGAGGAGGGTTTCATTGAAAAGGCTGAAATCTGCCCACACAGACTCAACCAGCAGGATAATAAGAGAGAGAGAGAGAGAGAGAGAGAGAGAGAGAGAGAGAGGGC
>NW_023269059.1:14720-15899 GCF_013103735.1 Etheostoma cragini
CCCCCCCCCCCCCCATCAGCCGTCCACAGAGACAACCAGTGATAACAGACACCAACCTTCTAAGTCTCTGCTAACGTTATGCATACACGCTAACGGCATAGAAAAGGAGATGAACATGCCACCGTACATTCAACTTTAATAAGACAGCAACCTAGCTAGCTAACCTAACTAGTTAAGTATTGCTAGGATAGCTAGGACAGCTAGCTAGCTAGCTAACCTAACTAGTTAAGTATAGCTAGGATAGCTAGCACAGCTAGCTAGCTAGCTAACCTAACTAGTTAAGTATAGCTAGGATAGCTAGGACACCTAGCTAGCTAGCTAACCTAACTAGTTAAGTATAGCTAGGATAGCTAGGACAGCTAACTAGCTAGCTAACCTAACTAGTTAAGTATAGCTAGGATAGCTAGGACAGCTAGCTAGCTAGCTAACCTAGCTAGTTAAGTATAGCTAGGATAGCTAGGACAGCTAGCTAGCTAGCTACGCTAACTAGTTAAGTATAGCTAGGATAGCTAGGACAGCTAACTAGCTAGCTAACCTAACTAGTTAAGTATAGCTAGGATAGCTAGGACAGCTAGCTAGCTAGCTAACCTAGCTAGTTAAGTATAGCTAGGATAGCTAGTACACCTAGCTAGCTAGCTAACAACCGAATGTTAAACGATAGGTTCAGTTAGCTAACGTTAGCTCGCGTTGTATCTACCTAATTATCACAGCAATGTCAACCGGCATCAAAGCTTTACATTGATGCAAAACAATGACGGTGATGACAAATGTTAGAATGTTATGTTGTGAAACTAGAGGGAGGCGGGGCTTACAGCCCGATCTGGTTGGGGAGAGTTCTAGCCCGACCAGGCTCCTCTCTTCACCCTGTCTCTCTTATATGTCTTCTCCACTAAGGCCGTTCTGGTGCTGGTTTGGAGTCAGTGCCAAATATAGAACCGGTTCTTTGCTTTTCCACACAAATGAACCTGGTTCTGGGCCAAGAAAACGGGTTCCAACTCCGCACCAACGTAGCGCCGGTCTAGAGATCAGAACCCGTCGTCTCCCAAAGATTTCATAAACAAACGCACATGTTTGTCTGGTTGATTGACATGAGCAGGAAGTGTTTTAGGGCGGGGCTTTGAGGTGATTGACAGTGAAAGTGTATAACGTAACTTTGAGTGTAAGGTCTCCTCCCCTTTC
>NW_023269059.1:15999-16875 GCF_013103735.1 Etheostoma cragini
ACCATGGGTTCTGATACCCTGGGTGCTGACACCATGGGTTCTGATACCATGGGTTCTGATACCCTGGGTGCTGATACCCTGGGTTCTGATACCCTGGGTGCTGATACCGTGGGTTCTGATACCATGGGTTCTGATACCCTGGGTTCTGATACCCTGGGTGCTGATACCGTGAGTTCTGATACCCTGGGTGCTCTGGAGCTCTAGGCTCTGATTATAAAGTCTATCACGTCAAAGATCCAGTATCAACGTGCAAGCTCTGCTGGAGCTCGGAGAGGAACCCAAAGAAAGGACACTCATCCTTTCGGTACCTTAGACTTACTCACATAGAACGTGTTTACGTCCCATGTTGGACAATATGTTCATGCACTCATCACATGTCCACGTTAACGTCCCTTTCACAGTTCCCTCTGTCTCTCCACTAAAATGGAAATCAGTCCCTTTGCATCGGTGCATCAGCAGAGACCTGAACCTGATTCACATCACAAGTCATTAGATACTCAACAGCTTCATGATCTGGTTAATGGACGGGGGTCTGTACACTTCCTAAGATAGATGGATGGATAGATGGATCTGGACCCAGAGGACCTACAAGACCCACAGGAGCTACATGACCCACAGGACCCGCAGGACCCACAGGAGTCACAGGACCCACAGGAGCCACAAGACCCACAGGATCCACAGGACCCACAGGATCCTGTGGATCCACAGGATCCACAGGAGCTACAGGAGTCACAGGACCCACAGGAGCCACAAGACTCACAGGACCCACAGGACCCACAGGATCCACAGGATCCACAGGATCCACAGGACCCGCAGGAGTCACAGGACCCACAGGAGCCACAAGACCCACAGAACCCACAGGACCCACAGGATCCA
>NW_023269059.1:16885-17384 GCF_013103735.1 Etheostoma cragini
CACAGGATCCACAGGATCCACAGGATCCACAGGAGCTACAGGAGTCACAGGACCCACAGGAGCCACAAGACCCACAGGATCCACAGGACCCACAGGAGCGTACCACTAATACATTTGTATACATTTTAAGGCTCTTCCTTGACTACCGGTAGGTTTTAGAGTGCATTTTAAAATTTGAATCAGAACTTGTAGACCCTTACATGGTGGAGCTCCGTCTTCCATTCAGGATCTGTTGCACACACACACCCCTGGTCGCGCTCTGAGGTGGTCTCCAGGCCAAGACCTTTCACTGGTCCCTTAACCCAGGGGAGGGGGGTCATCCAAACACAGGACTTTCACCCACTCAGCCAGAGATAGATAGGAGCCCGACAGAGAGGAAGTGGCTGCTCTCTCTGCTTCTGCTTCCTGTCGTCGGTTTAATCCCCCCCCACCCCCCCCGAGCGCCGGTGCTTCCTGTCGTCGGTTTGATTCCCCCCCCCCACCCCCCCCAGCGCCGGTG
>NW_023269059.1:17484-20614 GCF_013103735.1 Etheostoma cragini
CCACCTGATTCTAACCCTAACCCTGAAACCAAGTCTTAACCCTCAAACTGGTCTTTAAAGTTGGGGGGTCCAGCCTTTTGGCCCCACAAAGCAATCGGGACCCCACAAGTACACTGAACTCCCGGGTTTGGACCCCACGAATATAGTTAAACAAGAACACACACACACACACACACACACACACACACGTGTAACTATATATAGATAGATATATGCATATAGATATACAGTATACTGTAAATACATATACATAGATAGATGTATAGATAGATATTTTTTTGTTTTTTAAGATTATTTTTTTGGGCTTTTCTGCTTTTAAGTTTTGAAAGGACAGTTAGGTTAGTGGGGGGGGGGGGCATGCAGGAAATTGTCACAGGTCGGATTCAAACCCTGGACCTCTGCCACGTCTCAGTACACGTCCTAATTGCTTCTTAACGTGATGGCAGCATAGGTCCCGTCCACGGGACGTAAACTCGCCGTTTTTCGGAAGTGCCGACTTCCCTCATAAATTCTAAGCATTAAACCGTCTTAAACACGCTCATGCCATACGTCATTTAAAAGCTTAAAGTCTTGTGATTCCATCGAGCCCACACACGAAGCAATAATGGGACTCACAACGGTTATAATCATGTTCTGAAGTAAAGAAAGACAGAAAGATTTCCTACCTGTCTCCTCGTGTCTTTAATCACGGCGGTGAAAGATCTGCAAAAACTTTGTTTTCCTACATGGCCAACCCTCCAAGGAGTTAGAATATCTAAGCCTTGTAATCCATAATTATCTGGTCCACAGGACACACCAATAGACTCTGTGGCGTCTGAAGATTCCAATGAACCTTGTTCCCAGCCAATAGCATCAGCCTATCAAGAGATACCCTCAAGCTAAGCCAATGATATCGCACAGTCCCCATTGGGCCCACGTGGGAAAGATTGACAGTAGATCCGACCACTTATAAGAAGAGGTCATAAAACTGGCATCCCTGTGTAGCCAATAAGAAGATGAGTTGATTGATATCAAACATGGCCAGAAAACACTAACCCTGTGATGTCTCCAGCTGTCTCAAAACAAAAATATGGCCTTCTGATGGCATTTCAACATTTCATGAAATTATGATTACTTATTTCTATAAATCTATGTATCTACTTATTTCAGACATATCTGTGAGTGATGTGGATATGTTTTTGTATTTCAGAAGTTTTGTATTTAGCACTTTTTTGGCTGTTTTAGAAATAAGAAATAAGCACAGACATATCTGTAGAAATACATTCATATAAAATCCATTTTATAAGTCATTTTTTTCTGGATTTTTTCTGTTCTAAGTTGAGACATGAGGCTAGGGTACTATTTTAGTATATAGCCCCTATAATATGCTTACAGTAGTGCTTTTTATTAATTTTTCAGATGATTTACTTGGACGGAAATAGAAATTCTGTGTTCTAACCTCTGTAGCTCTGTGTCAGTAAGGCCTAGTGTCACACTGCCACTAGAAACAACAAGTTGAGAGTGTTAACTTCCCAATGACCTCAGGGTCATCCCAGAGGTCAAAGCATGTGGAAACTGCAGCACTTTTTTAAGGGTAAAAATTTAGGCGAGAAAAACATATATTTTCAAGTGTCTCTAAAGAGGAACGGTTTATTTAAAACACTTATATTTATCAAACAGATGGAATAAGAATCAAAGGCCTGCCTCTAATAAAAGCCGGATACCTTGGGGGGTTCAGGTAAATAAAGGTCAGGTAAACAAAGGTCAGGTAAATAAAGGTCAGGTAAACAAAGGTCAGGTAAATAAAGGTCAGGTAAATAAAGGTCAGGTAAACAAAGGTCAGGTAAACAAAGGTCAGGTAAACAAAGGTCAGGTAAACAAAGGTCAGGTAAATAAAGGTAAGGTAAACAAAGGTCAGGTAAACAAAGGTCAGGTAAATAAAGGTCAGGTAAACAAAGGTCAGGTAAACAAAGGTCAGGTAAATAAAGGTCAGGTAAATGAAGGTCAGGTAAATAAAGGTCAGGTAAACAAAGGTCAGGTAAACAAAGGTCAGGTAAATAAAGGTCAGGTAAACAAAGGTCAGGTAAACAAAGGTAAGGTAAAAAAAGGTCAGGTAAAAAAAGGTCAGGTAAATAAAGGTCAGGTAAACAAAGGTCAGGTAAATAAAGGTCAGGTAAACAAAGGTCAGGTAAATAAAGGTCAGGTAAATAAGGGTCAGGTAAACAAAGGTCAGGTAAACAAAGGTCAGGTAAATAAAGGTCAGGTAAACAAAGGTCAGGTAAATAAAGGCCAGGTAAACAAAGGTCAGGTAAATAAAGGCCAGGTAAACAAAGGTCAGGTAAATAAAGGCCAGGTAAACAAAGGTCAGGTAAATAAAGGTCAGGTAAACAAAGGTCAGGTAAATAAAGGTCAGGTAAATAAAGGTCAGGTAAATAAAGGTTAGGTAAATAAAGGTCAGGTAAACAAAGGTCAGGTAAACAAAGGTTAGGTAAACAAAGGTCAGGTAAACAAAGGTCAGGTAAACAAAGGTCAGGTAAATAAACGTCAGGTTAATAAAGATCAGTTAAACAAAGGTCAGGTAAATAAAGGTTAGGTAAATAAAGGTCAGGTAAACAAAGGTCAGGTAAACAAAGGTCAGGTAAATAAAGGTCAGGTAAACAAAGGTCAGGTAAATAAAGCACCACCACCATAAATAGCACCACCTGCTAGCTAGCTGTGTTTTTAGCTCCAGGCTAACCTTTTCCTCCCGCCTCCTGCTACCCTCCACACTATATTTCACGGCCTTAATTTGAGTTTATGTTGACAACGTGTGTGTGTGTGTGTGTGTGTGTATTTTTGTGTGTATATGTGTGTATGCATGTATGTGTGTGTTTGTGAGTGTATTTTTGTGTGTGTGTGTATGTGTGTGTGTGTGTGTCTGAACGGGAACCATCCACGTTATTTTTTAAGGAAACCCAGATTTCGGAAATAGAAACTTTTTGAGAATGACCAGGAGATGAATATTAAATTATGTTATATTATAAATAATATGTAGGATTTATGTAGACAGTAACAGTAATCTGAAGCTATTTTACAGATATGCAGTGTGTATATATATATATATATATATATATATATATATATATATATGTGTGTGTGTGAGACTGGACGA
>NW_023269059.1:20714-22698 GCF_013103735.1 Etheostoma cragini
CACTACCTGCAGGTCTAGGTAACAAGCATCACCTGCAGGTCTAGGAAACATGCACTACCTGCAGGTCTAGGTAACATGCATTACCTGCAGGTCTAGGTAACATTACCTGCAGGTCTAGGTAACCCGTATCACCTGCTGGTCTAGGTAACATATACTACCTGCAAGTCCAGGTAACATGCATTACCTGTAACCTAGGTAACATGTACTACCTGCAGGTCTAGGTAACATTACCTGCAGACCTAGGTAACATGTACTACCTGCAGGTCTAGGTAACATTACTTGCAGACCTAGGTAACATGTACTACCTGCAAATTGGACCATTCTGATGTAGGATATCACAATTAAAGGCTTAAATGTCTAATTAAAGCTACATTTGAAATATTTTTTGAGCTGTTAATTCCATATTTTTACTCGTTTTCAAGCTACTCTAGAAAGTAATCCTCTATTAAGCCAGATTCATTCCACATTTGAGTGAGATAACACATATCCAATATGTCACTCTGGTAGTTTCCTGACGTAGGATTTTAAAATTAAAGACTTGAATGTCCAATTTAAGCTGTATTTTGAATATTTTTCAGGCTGTTAAAGACATATTTTTACTCTTTTTTCAGGCTAATCTAGAAAGTAATCCTCATAAGCCAGATTCATTCCACCTCCGAGTGAGATGACCCATCTCCAGCGTGTCATTCAGGTAAAATTGGCTCATTCTGATTTTAGACCTCCTATTTTTTTGCCGTGAGAGCAACGTGGGAGTTATTTCTGTAGAGTCGGTCAGTGTCGGGAGGACTTCTGGGAGTGGGAGTCTGGACTTCCTGAAAGCAGAGACCGCTGAGCTGCTGAGTCACCTCACATCAAAGTGTGATTCACTTCCAACGATCCCCCCCCCCCCGCCCCCCTGCAGCACGGCCTACCGACATTACACACAGAAACCAGATCTGCTCATGAACACCTACATCCACAAGTCCTCAAAACCTCAACATAAGCTGCAGGGTCGGGTATCATTTGGGTGATTTTTAGGATACTGGTGCTAAAACAACACATATATATATATACACACATATGTATCTATAGTAGGCCTATACATATAAATCTATACATGCATGTGTATGTATATGTATATTATATAATAGGGGGACCAAACGTCCTCTCTTGCCCTGACATGTCCACTTCTTACGTACTGTCGTTTTGCGGTTGCAACCCGCCACAAAACGAAGAAGAAGAAGAAGAAGAAGTTGTAGTTCCTTTCCAGTATTTCCTCTCTGTCTGCACACGGGTGCGTTCCAGTGGAGTCCCGTCTCTATAAATAACGAGTGATTACTACAGTGCAGGGAGCTGGATCCTGTGAGTGGATTACAGAGGGGTAGGGGGGGGGGTGGGGGGGTGTTGGATGTTTCTCTTCGATGTAGATTTTACAGCCTCGCATGTGATGATGATGAAGCAGGAGGATTATTATATCAGATATTATTATGTCATGCATGTTAACATGGGATGGGATGGGATTACTGCCGGACGCCACGCCTTCTCTCGGCCTCGCGCTGACGACGTAATCCCCAAAACTGGAGAGAACACCTGGATTAATCCCAAAGAGGTTTCTGAGAGGCCTCATTCATATCCGGCAGCTCGTTACCCGGACTTTCTTCCGTAGTCAAAAAACAGAAATTTCCAGTTAAATAACTGTGTCAATGGTAAAAAAAACATGATCCGTTATATTGGACGTTATAAGGGACAATGTCTGTTAAAATGTACTGTCATACAGCTGTTAATCTACAGATGTTTCGTAGAGTGACATGTATGTATGTATGTATAAAAAAATACCCTTTTATTTTTAGATCTCCTATACTTCAGGATGAAGCTGCTTCTTTACACTGAGTCTCACGTTGCCAGACCTTCCTCCACAGCGCCGCGTATGAACACCTGTTTCCAGGTGAAAGTCTGGTGTTTTCTCCTTAACTTCTCCAGGACATGAACACCTGTTTCCTGGTGA
>NW_023269059.1:22798-24026 GCF_013103735.1 Etheostoma cragini
GATAACATGTCATATGTTGGGATGGTTTGAGATAACATGTCATATGTTGGGATGGTTTAGGATAACATGTGTTGGGATGGTTTAGGATAACATGTCATATGTTGGGATGGTTTAGGATAACATGTGTTGGGATGGTTTGTGATAACGTGTCATATGTTGGGATGGTTTAGGATAACATGTCATGTGTTGGGATGGTTTGGGATAACATGTCATATGTTGGGATTGTTTGGGATAACATGTCATATGTTGGGATGGTTTGGGAGAACATGTCAAGTGTTGGGATGGTTTAGGATAACATGTCATGTGTTGGTATGGTTTGGGATAACATGTGTTGGGATGTTTTGGGATAACATGTCATATGTTGGGATTGTTTGGGTTAACATGTCATATGTTTGGGATGGTTTGGGATAACTTGTGTTGGGATGGTTTGGGATAACATGTCATATGTTTGGGATGGTTTGGGATAACATATGTTGGGATGGTTTGGGATAACATGTCATATGTTGGGATGGTTTGGGATAACTTGTGTTGGGATGGTTTGGGATAACATGTCATATAGTTGGGATGGTTTGGGATAATATGTCATATGTTAGGATGTTTGGGATAAAATCCCTCCCAGAGACGTGTCACCTTTTGCAGCGCCTCCTTCATCCTCCCGTTCATCAACATATGTCAAAGGAAATGAAAGATGAAAGCTGACAGCTCCGCGGCGTGGCTGCAGGCGTCGACGCTCGTCAATATTTACACAAAGATCACCGGGGAAACAGCTCACAGGGAGGAGTGGGCGTCATTGTCACCCTGATATTCACATACGTGTGTTTGTGTGTCTCTACATGTGTGTGTGTATGTGTGTGTCTATGTGTTTGTATGTGCGTCTCTGTGTGTGTGTGTGCGTCTCTGTGTGTGTGTGTGCGTGTGTCTATGTGACTATGTGTGTGTCTGTGTGTATGTGTCTTTGGGACTATGTGTGTGTCTGTGTGTATGCGTGTGTCTGTGTGTATGCGTGTTTGTGTAACTGTGTGTGCATGTGTCTATGTGACTATGTGTGTGTCTGTGTGTATGTGTCTTTGGGACTATGTGTGTGTCTGTGTGTATGCGTGTTTGTGTAACTGTGTGTGCATGTGTCTATATTACTATGTGTGTGTGTGCATCTGTCTAAGTGACTGTGTGTGTCTGTGTGTATGGGTGTGTCTATGTGACTGAGTGTGTGTGTGTGTGTGTGTGTGTG
>NW_023269059.1:24036-27995 GCF_013103735.1 Etheostoma cragini
TGTGTGTGTGTGTGTGTGTGTGTGTGTCTGGAGAGGAAAGTGTGTTTACTGTAACTCAAACTTCCAGACTTGTTGTTGTTGTTGACGACTTGAGGAGAAAATAATGAATTCCTCCCTTCTGAACATTGATTGAATCATCACAACACAATCTCTGCATGTGGACGGGTAATTAGAAGAGCCGCAAGCACATATGGAGACGCACAACATGGTGATATAGGCTACACAACGTGTCACTTTCAATTTGAGTTAGTGCACGAGTCTGTTGTTAAACAGTCAAAATGTTAGAAATCAAAGAGTCTTGTTAGCAGCAGATATATTTACTGAAATAAAGACTTACTACAGAAAAGTATAAACAACAACAACACAATGTAAGTGTAATCCGAAGAAGTTAAGGAGAAAACACCAGACTTTCACCAGGAAACAGGTGTTCATGTCCTGGAGAAGTTAAGGAGAAAACACCAGACTTTCACCAGGAAACAGGTGTTCATGTCCTGGAGAAGTTAAGGAGAAAACACCAGACTTTCACCAGGAAACAGGTGTTCATGTCCTGGAGAAGTTAAGGAGAAAACACCAGACTTTCACCAGGAAACAGGTGTTCATGTCCTGGAGAAGTTAAGGAGAAAACACCAGACTTTCACCAGGAAACAGGTGTTCATGTCCTGGAGAAGTTAAGGAGAAAACACCAGACTTTCACCAGGAAACAGGTGTTCATGTCCTGGAGAAGTTAAGGAGAAAACACCAGACTTTCACCAGGAAACAGGTGTTATATCGGACAATAATAGGCATTTCTCTATTGGTATTGGCATTTTTGATGACCAAACAACAACAAAATCACTGTTGCCAACAGGGACGTTGTAGAGCGTCCTCTGGTGGACAGACTATGCAACGCCATCACTAACAGGGACGTTGTAGAGCGTCCTCTGGTGGACAGACTATGCAACACCATCACTAACAGGGACGTTGTAGAGCGTCCTCTGGTGGACAGACTATGCAACACCATCACCAACAGGGACGTTGTAGAGCGTCCTCTGGTGGACAGACTCAGATTTTGGTATTTTTTATTTTACTTCTTATTTCTGTAGTTTTTTCCCGTCCCACGTCTCAGTTTTTAGGAGGTTTCATTCTCCAGATTCTCATCAGCGACTTTGACACTTCACGGATCAGACAGGTGTAAAAATCTCAATTATGAAAAACGTGTGAGTGTTGAGTCTCTTCCGTCAGACGCTGATCTGTTATTGATTGAAAAGGAAGGGATCGCTGTCCCGAACATCTGCAGATTATTCTACGACTGAGGAACGTTGTTGCGGATTAATTTAGGGATTAATGTCGACCAAACGGAGACGTGCAAAAAGACTTTTGACTTTTTCAAAATAAAAACGTGTCAATAAACTCTACATGTGTGATTCTCATATTTAAGTGTGGCCCTTAGAGTGTGTGTGTTCACGTGAGAAGTTTTTGTGTGTGTGTATGTTTATTTGTGTGTATGTGTCTGTGTTTATGTGTGATGTTTGTGTGTGTTTGTGTGTGTGTATGTCTATTTGTGTGTGTGTCTGTGTGTTCATGTGAGATGTTTGTGTGTATGTCTATTTGTGTGTATGTGTGTGTTAATATGAGATGTTTGTGTATGTGTATGTCTATTTGTGTGAGTGTTTTAATGTGTGTTCATATGAGATTTGTGTGTGTGTCAGATAGAGAGAGAGAGAGAGACTGTGTGTGTGTCTGTGTGTGTTCATGTGAGATGTTTGTGTGTATGTCTATTTGTGTGTATGTGTGTGTTTGTGTGTTCATGTAAGATGTTTGTCTGTATGTCTATTTGTGTGTATGTGTGTGTTTATAGGAGATGTTTGTGTGTGTTTGTGTATGTGTATGTCTATTTGTGTGAGTGTTTTAATGTGTGTTCATATGAGATTTGTGTGTGTGTCAGAGAGAGAGAGAGAGAGAGAGTGTGTGTATGTGTGTGTGTCAGTGTGTGTTCATGTGAGATGTTTGTGTGTATGTCTATTTATGTATATGGTTCTCTAACTTATTCAAATATATCAACTCTCCGTATAGCGATGGAGTCTAACAGCCAAAGTCTGTGTATATTTTATTGAGCTGAATCGACATGGATGGCCCTGAAGGCGCCGTACGGACACCAAGGAGGACACCCACGCCGGATCTCAGGTGACCACCCTGGACATGGACCCCCGGGTCTCCAGACCGGCTGCAGCGGAGGGAAACGGGTCGTCAGCAGGAGCAGAGCAACAGTCGGGACATTTCCCCGTCTCTGGGAAAGAAAGAGAAACACACACACACACACACACACGGCGTCCCGGTAACCTGTTTGTGTGTTTCAGTGTTTTGTGAAAGTGAGCTACAGTTTCAGAAATTGTGAAAGTAATTAAGACAAACTGCAGCAGGCGGGAGGCGTGGCCTGTGACCTGCAGACTGACACGTTCTCCGGCTTCCTGTAGCGCGGCGCCGCCCCCCCCCCCGCTGCCCTCTCACTACTGTTGTACCTCGCCGCCGTCGGCAAACTTCCCCTCAAAACATTTGCACAACAACAGACAACAACGGCACCAAGTTTACTGGAAGAGACGGCGGCTTCTTAGCACGTTGAAGCATCTCGCACCACCCCACGGTGACGGGAATAGCACCCGGGGGGGGGGGGGGGGGGGCTGCTGGGTGTCAAATCTGTCAGTGGGGTGTGTGTGTGTGTGTGTGTGTGTGTGTGTGTGTGTGTTGAGGTTTAGGGATGGATGAGTGTGAACAGTGTGTGTTCGTGTTGCCATAATGGCGTGTTAATAACTGAGAGTAACTGAGCGGTGTGTGTGTCTGTGTGTGTTTGTGTGTTTGTGAGATGTTTGTGTGTTTGTGTGTCTGTGTGTGTTTGTGTGTTTGTGAGATGTTTGTGTGTTTGTGTGTCTGTGTGTGTTTGTGTGTTTGTGAGATGTTTGTGTTTCTATGTGTGTGTGTGGGTGTCTGCGTAAGAGAGAGATGTTTGTGTGTCTGTGTGTATATGTGTATGTCTGTGTTTATGTGGGATGTTTGTGTGTCTGTGTGTGTGCATGTGTGTGTCTGTGTTCATGCAAGATGTGTGTGTGTGTGTGAGTGTGTGTGTGTCTGTGTTCATGCAAGATATGTGTGTGTGTGTTCAGCTTTAGGGATGGATGAGTGTGAACAGTGTATATTTGTGTTGCCGTAATGGCGTGTTAATAACTGAGAGTAACAGCGGTGTGTGTGTGTGTTTTTGTGTGTGTGTTTGTGAGATGTTTGTGTGTCTATGTGTGTGTGTGGGTGTGTGTGTAAGAGAGAGATTTTTGTGTATTTGTGTGTCTGTTTGTAAGGGGATCTATAGAGAAACCTGTAAGGGGATCTATAGAGAAACCTGTAGAGGGGATCTATAGAGAAACCTGTAGAGGGGATCTATAGAGAAACCTGTAAGGGGATCTATAGAGAAACCTGTAAGGGGATCTATAGAGAAACCTGTAGAGGGGATCTATAGAGAAAACCTGTAAGGGGTCGCCATAGTTGCATTTTGGGTGTGCAGGAGTAAAAGTTAGTCCACATCGTTTGTATGCTCAAACTATTATAGTTCCATATTTATTAAATTACTATTACTGTTATTTTTAATATTAATATTATTATTATTATTATTATTATTATTATTATTATTATTATTATCCTGGAGATTAGAGCCGTCTGGGGTTCTGACCCGTATCAGCAGCCTGATCGGGATGGTTTCATCGGCGTCTCTCTGCCGTGTGACTGCCGATGTGTTTTCACGCCGGAGCAGCTCGGTCCTGGTGCTCTCGGGTCCGGCAGAGCTCTGGACCCACAGATGGGCCGAGAGATCCAACTGTGGGTGTCACGCATCGCCCCGCTACTGTGGATCTTCAGCAGAGACACTTCGGTGTCCTGAGCCTCCAATTAGACTTTACACACTTACTGCACCCCCCCACCCAAACACACACACACAC
>NW_023269059.1:28005-29086 GCF_013103735.1 Etheostoma cragini
ACACACACACTTAGTACGTGTCACTATCTTTGTGGGGACCCGTCATTGTCATAATGCAATTTCTAGCCCCTTACCCTAACTGTAACCATGAAAACTAAAGGCCCGACCTTAACCCTTACCCCCACCCTAACCAAAACCTGATTCTAACCCTGATCCTTAAACCAAGTCTTAACCCTCAAACTGGTCTTTAAAGTTGGGGGGGGTCCAGCACTTTGGCCCAACAAAGCTGTCGGGACCCCACAAATGTAGTTAAACAAGAACACACACACACACACACACACACACACACACACACACACACACACGTGCATATATAAATATACATCCAGTATACAGACGTATATACATATATATGCATGTATGTATACATAAAGCCTGGCCCATCTGGCAGAAACGTGCGTCCTCGCTGAACACACTGAAGGTGAACTCTTGGCGCAGGTAACAAATGTCAGTAACTAAGGGGGCGACGTTTCCATGACGACAGTGGTCAACGCATTTGTAGAACTGGTTCACGTGATATTATTATAATGCGTGCACAGTAATCCGTGTGACATCCGGCCGGCTGCAGAGCTCCGTGAGTCGGCAGTCGCATCAGTCGAGCCGTCGCGAGTTGAGTTTAGCCGTCAAAACGTCACCATGACGACTGGTTAAGATTAGATAAATGGTTGTGGTTCGGATGAAACTCTCCCGAGGAAGGAGCATGGGTTTCCTGGTTGAAGGTCCTGTGTTTCAGGACCTTGGCGTTGCTCAGAGGCTTCAGGGCAGCTTCTGGGGACACTGGTCTCATTTAAATCTGTTAACTGCCAACAATCTCCGTCTGAATGTTTGTCACTGTGTGTGTGTGTGTGCGTGCGTGCGTGTGTGTGTAACTGTGTATATGTGTGTCTGTGTGTAAGTGTGACTGTGTGCGTGTAAGTTTGTCTGTGTGTGTAACTGTGTGTGTGTGCGTGCGTGCGTGCGTGCGTAACTGTGTATATGTGTGTCCGTGTCTGTGTGTGTGTGTGTGTAAGTGCGACTGTGTGCGTGTAAGTTTGTCTGTGTGTGTGTAACTGTGTGTGTGTGTGTGTGTGTGTGTAAGTGT
>NW_023269059.1:29186-31925 GCF_013103735.1 Etheostoma cragini
CGGGTAAATACAACCTGATACTACCACTGGTAGCCGGGTAAATACAACCTGATACTACCACTGGTAGCCGGATAAATAAAACCTGATACTACCACTGGTAGCCGGGTAAATACAACCAGATACTACCACTGGTAGCCGGTTAAATACAACCAGATACTACCACTGGTAGCCGGGTAAATACAACCTGATACTACCACTGGTAGCCGGGTAAATACAACCTGATACTACCACTGGTAGCCGGCGTCCTCGTCCCCGGATTAGTCAAGTAGCACTAATAACTTTCATCGGATCAGATGTGGAACTTTTCAAATTAACTTGAGGAGGGTTCTTGGTCGGAACCCCTCGAAGTCTCGGTCTCAACCCCTCAAAGTCTTGGACTCAACCCCTCAAAGTCTCGGTCTCAACCCCTCAAAGTCTTGGACTCAACCCCTCAAAGTCTCAGACTCAACCCCTCAAAGTCTCTGTGTCCACCCCTCGAAGTCTCGGTCTCAACCACTCAAAGTCTCGGTCTCAACCCCTAAAAGTCTCGGACTCAACCCCTCAAAGTCTCTTTGTCCACCCCTCAAAGTCTCAGTCTCAACCTCTCAGTCTCGGTCTCAACCCCTCAAAGTCTTGGACTCAACCCCTCAAAGTCTCGGTCTCAACCCCTCAAAGTCTCGGATTCAACCCCTCAAAGTGGTCTTGGTGATGACCTGGTCTCGGATTAGGTTATACCAACAGCCAGGAGCACTAACCAACAAAGGGAAGTCAATCCTCTTTACAAAAATCTCCAGATATAGTCAACAAACCACCCAAATAGTTGTATGTAAGTAGAGTTCCACTCAAATGACAACTTCTGATTAGCTCAACGGACTCTGAACATAATGCATAAAACTGCCTGTTAGACATGTAGTGACTATAAATAAAAGGGAATAAAACCTAAAGCCCAAACAGCTTTGGATCCAAAGTGAAGTTGTGTCTTTTAAAGCTGAGCTGCAGGGAGTGGAGTATTTGATTCTGTAAAGGTGTCAAGCGCTCAGCGGGTCAGACTTCACATTATTGGATGAATGGAAGTGTGTGAAGATGTCTCACATTGCTGCAACCTCCTGGCTGGTGCTCTCTCTTACACTCACACACTGCTCAACACCTCATGCAGACATTGTCATTGTTATGTTTTTGTTATTCTTCTGTCAGCTACATTTATGTATTTCTTTAATTATTTTATTATGTGTTCATTTATAATATTTTATTTTGGTATTTTCAATCTTGACTTGAAAGGGATTGTTTTTGTTTATCATGAAACAGCCCCAAAATTACATCACCAAAGCCACCAGACTCCATGTAAATAATCACTATTTACTATTTAATATGCTGCTCTATACACACTAAAAGTAGTGATTATTTACATGGAGTCTGGTGGAGATATGCTGCTCTATACACGCTAAAAGTAGTGATTGTTTACATGGAGTCTGGTGGGTTTGGTGATGTAATTTGGGGCTGTTTCATGTTAAACAAAAATAATCTCACTCTGTAGGCATCCTTTCCATAATGTTGTCAGACACAGGGCAATAATCGGAGTCTTTCAGCGGCAAAAACTGACGTTAAATGTTTTTTTGATGCACCCAATTGCAGCAGTCTGGCTTAATGCCCAATGTGAAAGATTGTTGTTCCCATCAGTCACTTACATTCAAAAACATGAGAAAATAGTGTCCAGGTTGAAAGACCCCTTCTGTATAACTCTTTATGAATATATTAAAATACATAAAGAGCCTGAAGCCTGTCCCTGCTGTGGTGCGAGCACCCGTCCGGCGTCTCTTACCCGACAGCACGGCCTCCACCAGGTCGCCCTCCTGGATCTGGGACGCCGAGCGCAGCAGCTGCAGCACGTTCTCCGACGTCTGGTCATGACGAAACAGCAGGATCTTCTCATACATCCCGTAGAAGACACACTCGGGAATCTGAGCGAGAACAGAGACAGAGAGGAAGATAACGTCCCAACAGTCACAGAGAAAAACATCAAACATATTCTGATTATTCCCTTCTTCCAACAGCTACAGGTTAATTACAGGGGAAAACATATATATATATATATATATATATACACTGTCAGATGCAAAGAAATCATTTAAATGGGAGAAAATGTCACTTTGAATCTTGGAAATGGGCTTTTGGTATTAGAAAACTTAAAAAATAAATAAAAAGGGAACGAGAGAGACGAAGCTTTAATCTTCATAAGGAGATGAATAAATCATTCAAATGATCATCAGGAGCTGAAGATGGAATAAATGAATATTAAAAACATTAATGGAGTACGTGTACAACCGTCCGTGTCCATGCTACACACACACACACACACACACACACTATTCTATAAAAAAGATGATGAAAAGATATATACACATACACACAAATATGTAGATATATATTATATAATGTACATACACACACACAGACATGACGAAAAGAAGTATACACACACACACACATGCTGTATATACAGTACACACACACATATACACACACATACATGCTGTACATACAGTTTATACATACATTTAGTTAGAAAATCCTTTATGGTATTTCAGTTTTATTTGATGTTTTCTGTCATAAGGAAGTCGGTAGTCTTGAGTATGACAGCCGTCGTGGTCCCTGGTGGACCGGACCAGAGGGGCGGCTCACTTTAAACACATCTGGCCGCCATTATCCAACGCTTAATCGCTGAATCATTAGTCCGCACACACAGCGGGGGGGGGGGGGGGG
>NW_023269059.1:32025-39422 GCF_013103735.1 Etheostoma cragini
CCCCCCCGTCCACACACACACACACACACACACACACACACACACACACCTGCACGGACGCGCTTACGCACGTACGCAAATACACAGACAAGTGAACGCACAAACACGCCTCTGACCCTTTGTAACAGTAATAACGCTGTGTGTGCTGCGTTTTGTCGGTTTCTCCTAGTTGCCTGGCAACTGATGATTGCGGCTGTAAAGTGTCCTTCTAAGGGCCATTATAACACACACACACACACACACTGTAGCAGTAGAGAACAGATGTGTGTGTGTGTGTGTGTGTGTGTGTGTGTCATTGTTCTCTCTAACCCATCTCCACTTTTCTATCCTTTCATGTCTCTTTATTCATCTCTCCGTGTCTTTCGCCTTCTTCTTTCCCTTAAAATCTGTTGATATTCCACATTTTTCTTCTTCAACATGTTAAAGACTTCAACCAACAGGGCATGCGTCCCCTAAATAACACGTGTGTGTGTGTGTGTGTGTGTGTGTGTGTGTGTCCCAGCCTGATAAAATGTGACTGGCTGACATCTTTATTACGAACAGTGTTGTTAAAATGTAATATTTTCTCCCAGAATGCATTGCCCCTTACACCAACCCTCATGGTGTCCTGAGATGGGCGGAGACTTTGCGTCTACCTTGATGTCAGTTTGCAAACCTCAAAACGGTCGTCGTGGTAACCCAAGCTGTCAAAACTTTAACCCTCCTGTTGTCAAATTTGACCATTTTTAAACAAGTTTCCATATCACACATTTGGGTCAAAAAAGTAACGTGCATGGTTCACGACGACGCTCTTCACACGTAGAGTAAAGGCTCAGTTCACTACTCTCACTGAATTTGGGTGTTTTATTAAATGTTAAATTATTTAAACGCTGAAAAATGTCTCAATTTTTGGGAAAAACAAAATCAGAAATGCTGCGAAAAACGTCAAAAACATCAATAAAGCCCTGAGAAATATCTAGAAAAACATCGTAAAAAGTGACAAAACTTTTGGGGAAAAACCTGACAAGATAGACGGGAAAAGGGACAAATGTCGAAAAAATAACTCAATAAACCATAAATAAAGCAATGACGGAGCGAGATGTCTTCCTGGGTCAACACCCAGGAAGACATCTCGCTCCGTCATTGGTTTAAAAAACTAATTTATCGTAAAAGACCGTTGAAACGTTACTTTAGATCAGCCACACACAAGATGCCATGTCGTACAGATAAGGGGATACACTAGAGACCAGCGCTGTAGTCAAGACCACCTTAGTTGAGTCCAAGACCAGGACTAGCTGAGTCCAAGACAAGACCAAGTCCAAAAAGGTTGGAGTCAGAGTAAAGACCGAGTCCAAAGAGGTCCGATTCCAAGACAAGACAAAGTCCAAAGAGGTCAGATTCTAGACCGAGTCCAAAGCGGTCTAACTCCAAGACAAGACCGAGTCCAAAGAGGTCTGACTCCAAGACAAGACAAAGTCCAAAGAGGTCTGACTCCAAGACAAGACAAAGTCCAAAGAGGTCCGAGTCTAGACTGAGTCCAAAGCGGTCTGACTCCAAGACAAGACAGAGTCCAAAGAGGTCCGAGTCTAGACCGAGTCCAAAGAGGTCCGAGTCCAAAGCGGTCTGACTCCAAGACAAGACCGAGTCCAAAGAGGTCTGACTCCAAGACATGACCGAGTCCAAAGAGGTCCGAGTCTAGACCGAGTCCAAAGCGGTCTGACTCCAAGACAAGACCGAGTTCAAAGAGGTTACAGTCTAGACCCAGTCCTTTTATAGCGTTGTATGTAACCTTGGACCTGGACATGTCTCGCCTGTAGCGTTAATCTCGGTAAGCTAGCGAGAGAACCGACAACTTGTGTAGGCTACTTCAAAATAAAAGCACTTCCTGTGACGGTTTGCAGTAAAACTAAATTCCTGTTAAAGAAATGAGGTCATGTACCTTTTCACGTATACGCGTATTAATCAATCAATCAATCAATGAATTTCTTATTCAACTACTTCAAACGTTTTACACAACAATGCCGTACTTCAAATTAACTGTAAAGTACGTTTAATGGAGTATTTTCATTTCATCATCCTACTTGACTATTGTACGTTTTAATTATCCATTTGTACAGCTTTACTTTGCATATTCATGTACATTTTACAGAACATAAATAATCTATGATGTATTAAAGTGGATAAAGACGAAACTTCATTGATCCGGTGGTCAAACCTCTGCTTTTATTTTGGTAAAAGTCAGTCACCAGTAATGCAATAGTAGTGTAACACGTTACAATATTTTAATAGAACTAGTTACTCAAAAATGACAGTAACTAGTACTCTAGATTACCTTTTGGAAGTAACGTGCCCAATACGGTCTACATAAATACCGTATATGTTCACTAACTAGTCTAAAACAAGACACCTGCGTTAGCTTTCAGCTAAAATATCAGCCGGCCGAGTTTGATGAGCAGCAGACGGAGATCTGGTCTGTTGAGTGTTGTTAACAGTTCAGACAGCTGTGTGTGAACATCTGGACAAAGTTATGCAAATCCACTGTGTTTTTCACTTTAAATAATATGAGCCTGTCGACGGCAAAACCAGCACTTTTGTGACGGTAAATGCAGGCTGGACCATGACCCCCCATGGACGTACACTTTATTTTCCATTGCCAAACGACAGCGTGCACAACGGGAGTCACATGCACCAAACGCTCCAGCGTGGGTCGGGTTGAATGGGCCGCTGAAAATGTCAATATAAAAAAAAAATAAAAACACCAAATACATTTAAATAGTAGCACCCAAACATTGAAAAAGTGACAAAAATCTGGAAATTTGATAATTGACCAAAACATTGCCCCCCCCCCCCCCCCCCCCATGGTTGACATGAAGACAACACAAGGGTTTACACTAGAAAAATAAATTTTAAAAAAGCAGAGAAGTTGCGTTCGCTAAACCAACCAGACTCCATGTAAATAAACAGTAATTTAAGCATGAGGGTCACTGGTTCAAATCCCCGTATGGACCCAAAAAGTAGGGAGTGTGGATTGGTGGTTGGAGAGATGCCAGTTCACCTCCTGGGCACTGCCAGGTGCCCTTGAGCAAGGCACCGTACCCCCCCGACCGCTCAGGGAGCTGGTTCAGCTGGCAGCCCCCCCACTCTGACATCTCTCCATGTATAGGTCCTGAGCATGTGTGTGTATGTGTGTGAGCATTGTGTGTGCGAGTACTAACAAAAGTTTGTACACATGGTGTAGTGCAGTAATTTCCCCATTGGGGACTAATAAACAAATTCTCTTTTTTTTTTAAACAATAAAACTATGCAAAGCCATTTTGGGTCGTCTGTCCTTTGTTCCAACCATCCACAGGTCAAGATTTAGTTGAAATAAAACGTGGAGCTCGCTGATTTACATGTGGAAATATGCAGGCTCCATGCACGCTAAAGTGTTGTTTTTTTTAAAAGGAGTCTGGTTGGTTTAGCGCTAGCGAGCTCACGACTGTTTCTGGTTAGCAGAAAAGTCTTAAGGTCTATCTGTGTAGGGATCCATCCCATAATGTCGTCAGACACTTAGAATAATAATGTGAGTCTGTCAGCGGAAACAACTTTTAGTGGACACAACTTGACGATGCACATTTGTCCCATAGCTGGCTACACTGCTAAACCTGGACCAATGACAAAGCTTGTTGTTGCCATCAGTCCCTTAACCAATGACAAAGCTTGTTGTTGCCATCAGTCCCTTAACCAATGACAAAGCTTGTTGTTGCCATCAGTCCCTTAACCAATGACAAAGCTTGTTGTTGCTATCAGTCCCTTAACCAATGACAAAGCTTGTTGTTGCTATCAGTCCCTTGGACACAAAAACACAGGGAGATGTTGACAAAAATGGAAGTTACCCTTTAAAAAGTCAGTCAGAACACATTCAAAACACGTTATTGTTCATGCAAACACAGATATATAACTGCATCTGCTGCTCACACTGGCAAACTCTCACCAAATTGCCATCACACACACACACACACACACCTGGCATCACGCAGCATGTCCTGTCGTCATGGTGACAGCTCCCTCACATCCCCATTTAGTGTTCTGAGCAAGGATCTGTCCGTCATCTTTCCTGTTTTTTTCCGAGGATATAAGCCGAAGCGACAGTCGATCGATTCACTTTCTTCTCCGTGTCTCTAAAGTCTGAAGACACTTTTTTGGCCAACGTGAAATGAGCAAGTAGACGGTTTGCTGAGGGAACGAGGTTTTCGGCTGCAGTGCCGATGTGTTCGAGAGAGTTTCTGCATTTATACCGCCTGTCACCAATGCTTTAAGAATAATAATAATAATAATAAACAACACTATTAATCCCGCAAGGTGAAATTACAATTTACACTTTAACACACAGGCCTGAACTACAGACACATGCACTAATTGGAGAGATGTCAGAGTGGGGGGGGCTGCCGATGGAAAGGCACCCCGAGCATTTGGGGGGTTCGGAGCCTTGCTCAAGAGCACCTTAGCAGTGCCCATTTAGCAACCTGTGTGAAAGCTGTAAGCCTTCTGGTAGCTGTGCAACAGAAATCTCAATCATTCGCAACCAGCAGAGACAGAGAGGTAGGTACATGTTAGGAGATAACATAGACACAGGCTAATTACTGCTAACTAACATGCTAGGCACATTAACATATGCACAGGCTAATTACTGCTAACTAACATGCTAGGTACATTGACATATGCACAGGCTAATTACTGCTAACTAACATGCTAGGTACATTAACAAAGGCACAGGCTAGTTACTGCTAACTAGCATGCTAGGTACAATAACATAGGCACAGGCTAATTACTGCTAACTAGCATGCTAGGTACAATAACATAGGCACAGGCTAATTACTGCTAACTAGCATGCTAGGTACATTAACACAGGCACAGGCTAATTACTGCTAACTAGCATGCTAGGTACATTAACATAGGCACAGGCTAATTACTGCTAACTAGCATGCTAGCTAACATTAACATAGTATTCTGAGACAGAAACAAGTCTGGAACAAAGTTCATTTTTGCCTGATTGACATAAAATGATGAAAAATGTCATTTTAGTGTCAGAACATTCTGGAGATACAGTGGGGAGAACAGGTATTTGATACAAGGCCGGTTTTGTCGGTTTTCCTACTTACAAAGCATGCAGACGTCTGTACTCTTCAACTGTGAGAGACGGAAAACAAAAATCCAGAAAAATCACATTGTATGATTTTTAAATTATTAATTTGCATCCATCCCAGCCTTGTGCCGGTTTACCATTACATCCCTGACGTCCTTCCCCAGCCCTCTGGTCTTGGCCTTTGTGGAGAGGTTTGAGTCTGTGGACAGGTGTCTTTTATCCAGGTAACGAGGTCAGACAGGTGCAGTTAATACAGGTAGTGAGTGGAGAACAGGAGGGCGTCTCAAAGAAAAACTAACAGGTCTGTGAGAGCTGGAGTTCCTACTGGTTGGTAGGCGATCAAATACTTTTTTCATGCAATAAAATGCAAATTACTTATTTAAAAATCATACAATGTGATTTTCTGGATTTTTGTTTTAGATTCTCTCACAGTTGAAGTGTAAATATGATAAAAATGACAGACCTCTGCATGCTTTGTAAGTAGGAAAACCTGCAAAATCAGCCGAGTATCAAATACTGGTTCTCCCCACTGTGTGTTGCTTGTGAGAAATGGCTCTAATATTTACTTTGGTGAAAGAATATCTTACAATCTGTGGTCATGTTCACCTCTCCCGTAGCTGTGGTGGACCCCACGTGACAGAAACATTACCAGTGCATTGTGGGTATACTTAAGTGGACTTTATAGTGAATTAAATAACCCGTGACACCTATAAACCTCTAGATTAATTACCATTAAAAAAAACAATACTTTTAGCGACTATAGAGCAAACATATTTTCACATGTAAATCAGTAGACTGTGTTTTTTTCAACATAAACTGGAGCTGGGATGGTTGGAAAAGTGGACACACAACCCAAAACAGCTTTTTGTAGTTTTATTTTGTTTCTGTCGACGGTGTATGAAGTGTGTTTTACATACATTAAATGGCTGTTTATCCCCATGGAGTCTGGTGGGTGTAGCAAACGTAATTTCAGCTGCACCGGCCTCAATAGATTTTTTTTTTTTCTCACAGCGGGAGAAGCACAGGTGGAGCTAATAACGTTAACGATGCCTCAGATCAAACTAAGGTGTCCCCGCAGTCCTCCAGCATTCACGACAACGGCAGAGACGACTCTGAGACGACTCTGAGCCGGCAGCGATCGGCCATGTTATTGGTCAAAGATGTGCTTGTCCTGCAGCGGTAAAAAGATATTTCATTCTGTATTTTACGCTGGATGTGTGCACACCGTTCACCAAAGAGTTCAGAGGGTTGCTGAACATTAAATTGAATCTCACTCTGGACATTCCGTATTTTTAGTCGGTACAAACTACCAGCCCGGTCTGAAGAATTCTGTCAAATGAGCGTGAACTGTTACCAGCGCATTCCGTAGCGGTGGCTCAACATTCCGGAATGTTCAGCCAACGCTGAACATTCCGGAATGTGTGAAGAGGAGGTTGGTTGGGGGGGGGGGGAGTCAAACAACACAGGACCCAGGAGTCCGGACATCGTGTCCCGCCTGCCCGCCCACGACCTTTTCCTCTACGTAAGGGGGCCGTGTTAATTTCAGGGAATTCTTCCCGCTCTTGTGAAACGGCCGTAGACTTCGAGTGAAGGTGGCGCGGTAGTTTCACGAAGTTCTGTGTGATCAGGAGCTGCACTTTCCCCAGATGTGTACGACTGCTGCATGAGAACAGGCTGACTACTCCATTACCCACAATGCCTTGCAAAAGTGGCTTGATATATGCTGAAGCACATTCAGTGCTGAGAGAGGGAGAGAGAGAGAGAGAAAACAAGGAGGAGAGGAATCAGCCTTGAGTTACTGCTGCCATGACAACAAGACGAGCACTGCTGCTATGGCGACACCCCCCCCCACACACACACACACACACACACACACACACATACATAATGTATCTGTGAAGTGTATTGTTGAGGATCTTATTGAGAGAGAGAGCGAGGTGAAGGCCTGATTCACAAAGTGAAGAGTCTCCTCTTCATCGCGTTCAGCAGCGTTTGATGCTTCCTCCTTTATTCTCGTTCCCCTCTTCCTCCTCGTCCTCCATATCCTCGTCTTCCTCACATTCAATGTCTTTCTCCTCATCCTCCTCTTCCTCCTGCTCTTTCTTTTCTTCCCTCCTCGTTGGCTCCTCTTGTTCATCTCTGCTGTGAAGCCTCATGTCTTCACATTTCTGTTTGTTCTGATGTAACAAACTAATCGGCAACATGTCATCAATCAGTGATGTTTGGGCTTCAGAGACAGGCTAGCACCCCCCCCCCCTCTTCCAGTTGTGTGTGTGTGTGTGTGTAATTGTGA
>NW_023269059.1:39522-40754 GCF_013103735.1 Etheostoma cragini
TCGTTAGCATCTTGGAGGCTACTTCAGACGTTACAGAAGTCTCTCGTTAGCATCTCGTTAGCATCTCGGAGGCTACTTGTTGCAAAGTGACACATGCGTGACTCATATCTGCTCTCTCCTCTCATCGATGAGTGACGATAATTAGATAATTAACTAGTTAGATAATTAGTTAGATAACTAGTTAGCTAATTAACTCGGGCTAACGACTGTGCCGTTGTTGTTGTTGTTGTTGTTTGTCTGCAGGCTGCGGTCTGAACTATCACAAGCGTTGTGCCTTTAAGATCCCCAACAACTGCAGCGGGGTGCGGCGGCGTCGCTCGTCCAACGTGTCCCTGACGGGGGGGCTGATAAACCTGGGGCGCCCCCTCTCCGCCGAGCCCTCGCCCCCCCACTACACCGACGAGGCTTTACTGGTCAGTCCACAATCAGTAAGATGGGAGCTGTCGGTGGTTTTCTTTAATTAAAACAGTTTCTCTAACCTTCTTCCTTTCTTTCCCTTCTTCTCCCTCATGGTCCAGTCTCCAGTGAGTCCCAGCATGGAGGTCAGTTGTCCTTTTTATATCTATATTAATAATATTAATAATTTAATATGAATAATCTCTGCGAAACTGCACCGTGTGTTGTCTTTGGGTTAAATTTGACCCATTTTCTAAATGTCTATATCAGAAAGGTGAGTTTCCTTTTAACTTCCTGATTTTCACTAACGGCTGAGAAGATTTCATGTGATCTTTTTGCAGAAGAAACGTTCTCACCGTACGTAAACACCGCCACCGGCTTGAGCGCCTAAAAAGCTCTGCCCCCCCCCCCCCCCCCCCCCCCCCGCCTAGGACGCTGGTCCAAAAGTACGGGGGAGGGGTTTGACGCGTCAGCCGCTCTGACGTGGCGGAGAAGCTCACGCAGCCACGGCCAACACTAGAAACTTTCATACATTACATAATGACAGAAGTTGTGTTGTTTATTGGTCGCAGCGGGGTCTGTTAGCAGTTAGCTCGCTCGTTAGCCGCTAAGCCGTTGCTAGGCCGCCGGACTAACCCAGTGACCCAGACTAACCAAGTGACCCGGACTAACCCAGTGACCCAGATTAACCCTAGTGATCCAGACTAACCTAGTGATCCAGACTAACCCTAGTGATCCAGACTAACCTAGTGATCCAAACTAACCCAGTGACCCAGACTAACCCAGTGACCCAGACTAACCCAGTGACCGAGACTAACCTAGTGATCCAGACTAAC
>NW_023269059.1:40854-41922 GCF_013103735.1 Etheostoma cragini
GTGACCCAGACTAACCTATTGATCCAGACTAACCCAGTGACCCAGACTAACCCAGTGACCCAGACTAACCCAGTGACCCAGACTAACCCTAGTGACCCGTGCAGGAGTCACTGTGAGGGACCGTTAGAGACCATGTGACCGGCAGCTAACGCTAATTGGTCCCTACGTACAAACAACGTTATATCATAACCTATAGGTAACCTAGCAACAGCGATTATGAGCTTGTCCTCAGAGGGAATGTTTTGGTAGGAACCAAAGTTTACATCGTATGTTTCTCCGGGATCAGCCAGCGCGAAGGACGTCCATTATCTGATCGGCGGCTGGCGCTAGCCGCTGAACTGCGTCATAGCTCATTAGCATAAAGTAATGATTGACGCTCAACACGCTCGAAACGCCCAAAACGCGACGGCGACATATTTGTCTCCTTGCAGCTCAGAGAAGCTTCCAGTGAAGATGACTTCTGGTGACTTTAGACACTCATGTCGGGCGGCGGTGTGACCGTCCGGTTAGAAAACCAACTGGAACACATCCTTATCTGTAATAATGCAAATTAAACAAATCCACCCTCCTTTCGTAGCAGAAGAACCAGTTGGATTACTTCCCGGGTCGAGAGCGGCGCTCCAGCTCCCAGTCGTACGTCGGCCGTCCCATCGAGCTGGACAAGATCCTTCTGTCCAAGGTCAAGGTTCCTCACACGTTCCTGATCCACTCGTACACCCGGCCCACCGTCTGCCAGCACTGCAAGAAGCTGCTGAAGGGCCTCTTCAGACAGGGCCTGCAGTGCAAAGGTGAGCAACTCCTTTACCAGCCAGGTGTCAAATGTTGGACTCTTACCTGCTATGCTTTAGCCCTCAAGAAGGTACACTGCAAGTCCTCATGTTGTCTTCATGAGGGCAACGTGAGGGCAACATGAGGTCACCATGAGGACGACATGAGGGCAAAGTGAGGGCAACATGAGGGCAACATGAGGGCGACATGAGGGCGACATGAGGGCGACATGAGGGCGACACGAGGGCGACACGAGGGCGACACGAGGGCAAGATGAGGGCGACATGAGGGCAAGATGAG
>NW_023269059.1:42022-48689 GCF_013103735.1 Etheostoma cragini
CACACACACACACACACCTACACACACACACACACACACCTACAAACACACACACACAGACTCACATCTACAGAAAAAAGAACATGAACAGATCCAGGTGTATGTTTGTTTCGTAGAGCTCCTGAGCCCGGGGGGGGAGTCAGATGTCGCCATGGTGGACGGTTGCCTTGACGACCATGACGTTGACAGAGGCGGCGGCCTGTCGGATGACATGGACGAAGCGCTCACATCAGAGGGGGGTCTCTTGCTGGAGGCGGGGCACAGTGACCCCGACACACAAGACCCCGACCTGGACGAGTCCAACCGGGCCATCAGGTACAGAAACACCCACAACCACACACACACACACACACACACACACACACACACTTTATTTGTGACTTGAAATGGGAGGGGGGGAGACTGGTCATCAATATTGATTATTTCCTATCATATCTTTTTAACTGTTTACTTGACCCGGCTAAAGTAGCTATCGCCGGTGAGTTAGCCGTACGCTGCCCTTGGCCGTAACCGGACACCGCTATCTCCTCGCTGTAGACACTACTGGGTATTAGGTCCGGAGACAGTTAAGCAACATCTGGTAGTCCTGGTGGGGGAACCCAACACACCCGCAGCCATTTAACCACATCTGGTAGTCCTGGTGGAGGAACCAAACACACCAGCAGACAGCAAGCAACATCTGGTAGTACTGGTGGGGACACCAAACACACCCGCAGACATTTAACCACATCTGGTAGTCCTGGTGGAGAAACCAAACACATCCGCAGAGATTTAACCACATGTGGTAGTCCTGGTGGAGAAACCAAACACACCCGCAGACAGCAAGCAACATCTGGTAGTCCTGGTGGAGAAACCAAACACACCCGCAGACAGCGACATCTCCTCACTGTAGACACCGGGCGTTGCCGGGTATTTAGTCCATAGACGGTCAAAGAAATAGTCCCATCAACGCTGTCAAAACCACCGAATCTTACCTCCGTCCTTTACAATAAAATTCAACAACGCTGAATCATGCAATAAAAGCTCCTTAAAGTCCAGGACAGTAAAAAATAGAAAACCTTCATAGGACTGTCTTACATCTTTCCCTCATCAAGTCCCTTTCATACACTAATCAGACATCTAAATGTCCGTGTGCATCTAGGAAAACTCACACGTATATTGTTAGATGGGTGTAGGTGAATTCTAACATTTTGGTGATGATCGGAAACGTGAAGTACCGCTAAACGACGGGAAAGTGTCGGGTCGGAGGTGTCTGGAAACGGCCGATAGCAGCGAGAGGCTATATGCAGATTGTGCACGAGGGCTTTCCTCCACTAAGGACATCCTTAGTTGACTAACACATGATTTTGTCGACTGATTGATTTGTTGATTTAATGTAGATGTGGTTAATTAACCATTTAATGTAAAACTGAGTTTCTACACAATCAATCCTGCAAAAGCACCACTTTAAATCTTGTGTTCACCAGAAAAGTTCTCATGAGTTTCTTGGAAAATCAGTAATTAATCGTAAAAATGAACTAAAGAAATCTCATGTGTCTTTTCCGCCGAGGCGGTTCTGGTGCTGGTATGGAGTCTATGCCAAATATCGAACCGGTTCTTTGCTTTTCCACACAAGTAAACCTGGTTCCAGGCCAGGAAAACGGGTTCCAACTTAGCACCAATCAAGCGCTGGTCTAAAGTTCAGAACTGGTTACGTCAGGTGCTGGGGGGGGGCGGGGTTATCATGACGTTTCGAAAACCAAAACTTCTGGCGGCCATTTTGAAAATGTCGGTCAGCTGTTAACCATAGAGAGCTGTTGATGTTAGCTTTGGACATGGATGGGAAACCAGAACCACCGTGGTCTGGGGGGGAAACCACCGGTCTGCTGGCTCTCAGGCTGGGGAAGATCTAGCTGGTTCTTAGATAACTGTCGAGTAGAACCAGCAACGAACTGGCAACAGCACCAGCCCAGAACCAGAACCAGCACCTGGTTAGCCTTGGTGGAAAAGACCTATTAGTCGACAAAACCACAGAGGGGACGGGCCGATTGTGCACACACGTTTAGAAACCCGATCCCAGGTATGTGAGATTGAGCTTTGTCCCGCCCCCTACAGCCCGTCCACCAGTAACAACATCCCGCTGATGCGAGTGGTTCAGTCTGTCAAAAACACAAAGAGGAAGACCAGCAACGTGATGAAGGAGGGTTGGATGGTCCACTACACCAGCAAGGACACTCTGGTACCACACCTGTCTCACTCGCCTGTTTGTTTGGGTTTTAACCCCATGTGTTCCCAACCCCATGTTGTTAACACTAGGGGTTAATACCCCCCAACATGGGGTTGGTAACACATGGGGTATTAACCCATTGGTTTACCAACCCCATGTTCATAAGACATGGGGTATTAACCCATGGGGTTACCAATGGGTATTAACTCATTGGTTTACCAACCCCATGTTGGTAACACATGGGGTATTAACTCATTGGTTTACCAACGCCATGTTGGGAACACATGGGGTATTAACCCATTGGTTTACCAACGCCATGTTGGGAACACATGGGGTATTAACCCATTGGTTTACCAACCCCATGTTTGTAAGAAATGGGGTATTAACCCATTGGGATACCAACCCCATGTTTGTAAGAAATGGGGTATTAACCCATTGGTTTACCGACCCCAATTTGGTAACACATGGGGTATTAACCCATTGGTTTACCGACCCCATGTTGGTAACACATGGGGTATTAACCCATTGGTTTACCAACCCCATGTTCATAAGACATGGGGTATTAACCCATGGGGTTACCAACGGGTATTAACCCATTGGTTTACCAACCCCATGTTTGTAAGAAATGGGGTATTAACCCATTGGTTTACCAACCCCATGTTCATAAGACATGGGGTATTAACCCATGGGGTTACCAACGGGTATTAACTCATTGGGTTACCAACCCCATGTTGGGAACACATGGGGTATTAACCCATTGGTTTACCAACCCCATGTTCATAAGACATGGGGTATTAACCCATGGGGTTACCAACGGGTATTAACCCATTGGTTTACCAACCCCATGTTTGTAAGAAATGGGGTATTAACCCATTGGGATACCAACCCCATGTTTGTAAGAAATGGGGTATTAACCCATTGGTTTACTAACCCCATGTTGGTAACACATGGGGTAATGTCTCTGTGTCTTCTTTCCTCTTACCTTTTTGTTTTTCCTTTCACTCCTTGCATCTCTCCTCCCCGGCTGACTTTCCTATTTCTTCTCTCCTCCTCTTCATCCCTTGTGTTTCAGAGGAAGAGACACTACTGGCGGCTGGACAGCAAATGCATCACGATGTTTCAGAACGACACTGGAAGTAAATACTTCAAGGTAAGGGGAGCTCCATCGCTGTCTCCTTCAGCTCTGCTTTGTACGGACAAATGGACGAGGACAATTCCAGCGTGACAGCAGGAGACTCTCAGCATCTATTAGTTCTATTAGAGGATCTCTTATCAGTCAATCGGGTTCCTTTCAGGTTCCTTTATTGGTCGGGAGACTAGGTTCACAGTCCAAGAGGCAGGACATCCTTAAACTCTGTAGACCACCACATAACATGCACCACACCAAACATTATGTTGACATGTTATAGAGACAGTGAAACATGTAATAGAGACAGTAAAACATGTAATAGAGACAGTAAAACATGTAATAGAGAGAGTAAAACATGTAATAGAGAGAGTAAAACATGTAATAGAGAGAGTGAAACATGTAATAGAGACAGTGAAACATGTAATAGAGACTGTAAAACATGTAATAGAGACAGTGAAAATGTTAGAGACAGTGAAAATGTTAGAGACAGTAAAACATGTTATAAAGAGAGTAAAACATGTAGTAGAGAGAGTAAAACATGTAATAGAGACAGTAAAACATGTAATAGAGACAGTGAAACATGTAATAGAGACTGTAAAACATGTAATAGAGACAGTGAAAATGTTAGAGACAGTGAAAATGTTAGAGACAGTAAAACATGTTATAAAGAGAGTAAAACATGTAATAGAGACGGTAAAACATTTAAAAGAGACATTAAAACATGTAATAGAGAGTAAAACATGTAATAGAGACAGTACAACATGTAATACATGTATGTCTGTTTGTCCGTGTGTCTCTGTCTGTTTGTGAGTCTCCGTACAAGTGTGTGTGTGTGTGTGTGTCTGTCTGTCTGTCTGTCTGTGTGTCTGTCTGTGTGTGTGTGTGTGTGTGTGTGTGTGTGTGTGTGTGTGTGTTTACTTCATTAGCAACACACATTAGGGTTAATGTGACGACGGTAACCGAAGGACCCAAACGCAAGGCTCAATAATGAAAACATTGATTGTAATATTGGAGTGGAAGTGGTGAGGTAGACGCCAGGGACAGGAAGACGCTGGCTGGAAGGCATGGGGGGGCTAGTGGAGGAGAGCACTCGTGATAGGCCCGTGGCGAGGAACCAAGGGGGGACACCAGGACCGGATGCTGGTGCGGAGACAGGCTGAGGCAGGACGCCGAGGGAGGGAGACCGAGGGATGAAGCCAGCTGACCGGAGACGGGAGGTTGGAGTAGTGGTGAAGGCTATGAGAGACAAAACAAAGAAGGTAAGGAAACATGGAACTCTGGAGAAGACTAGAAAAGAAAGAGCTTGTACGAGGTCCACCAGTGTAGCAGAAGCAGCGGTCAAGGGAAGAGGGGTTGGTAAAGTAAGCAGGTGTGACCGGCGGGAGCAGGTGATCACGGATGGGATGCAGGTGTGCGTGGTCAGCTGGCTTCAAGGGGGGTCAGGGAAAAACCAAAACACAGCAGGATGGTAGAAAACTCACAAAAACTCAGCCGCCCCAACCGCAACAGGTAAAGCCTCATGAGGTGTCCTTTATCAGGATCTGTGTCCTGGTCTCCGTCTGCAGGAGATCCCTCTGTCGGAGATGTTATCTCTGGAACCGGCTCAGACCTTCTCTCTGCTGCCCGACGGAGCCAATCCTCACTGCTTTGAGATCGCCACGGCGTCCCTGGTCTACTACGTTGGGGAGCAGCTGCAGAGATCAGAGTCCTCTGGGACCGGCAGCAGCAGTAATCTGGTGAATCATATTGTGTCATCATCTACTTATGACAACTGTCAGTTGCTGAATTTCTATCCAGGTGTCAATCAAATTATTGAAAGTTTGGAAAACTTGAATTTGACCCTGACAGTACCTAGGTAAGGACTACTAGCCAGTCAGGAGCAGAGTATGAGGGTCCTTACATTACCTAGGTAAGGACTACTAGCCAGTCAGGAGCAGAGTATGAGGGTCCTTACAGTACCTAAGTTAGGACTACTAGCCAGTCAGAAGCAGAGTATGAGGGTCCTTACAGTACCTAGGTTAGGACTACTAGCCAGTCAGAAGCAGAGTATGAGGTTGTGTCCTGACAATACCTAGGTAAGGACTACTAGCCAGTCAGGAGCAGAGTATGAGGGTCCTGACAGTACCTAGGTAAGGACTACTAGCCAGTCAGGAGCAGAGTATGAGGGTCCTTACAGTACCTAGGTTAGGACTACTACCCAGTCAGAAGCAGATTTTGAGGTTGTGTCCTGACAATACCTAGGTAAGGACTACTAGCCAGTCAGAAGCAGAGTATGAGGGTCCTGACAGTACCTAGGTAAGGACTACTAGCCAGTCAGAAGCAGAGTATGAGGGACCCAGTACCTAGGTAAGGACTACTAGCCAGTCAGAAGCAGAGTATGAGGGCCCTGACAGTACCTAGGTAAGGACTACTAGCCAGTCAGGAGCAGAGTATGAGGAACTACTGGTACTCAATGGGTGAATTAAAATGAATTGTGAAGTTTTGTTGGCCCCTGTGTCCAATAGAAGTGCTATAAAGTAAAAAGCAATTATTCCCCGATGACTTGTGGTGCTCTTATTTTGACGGCGTCTCCCGACCGGTTTCAGATCAGCGGGGTCGGGCAGGATGTGGCGCGGATGTGGGAGATGGCGATTCAGCACGCTCTGATGCCGGCCGTCTCCACCGGGGTTTCCCACAGCTCCCACCGCAGCGGACACAGTAAGATCCGGTGGGGGGGGGGGGGGTTTGTTGAGGTGGGGGCTGATATAATGAGTTTATTTTAGTTTATTTGACTGTAAAGCTTCGCTATATTTTGAGTGATTATTATTGTTGTTATTATTATTATTTTTTTGTTATTTTTCCCATTTATTTATTATTTTACTATTCCTTTTTCTTTTATTGTTTTTTTAAATTTATTTTTCCATATTTATTTATTTCTTTGTTGTTTGCTGATGTCTGTTCTTTATTTTGTGGGGGTTATTTGGTGATATTTTTTGCAGTGTACCTTCTTGTATACAGTGTGTTTTATGTGGGATCTTGATCAAGACCACGTGGAAAACAAGGTCTCAGGGGGTTTGTCCTGATAAAATCATTTGAGTTAAAGATGGATGGATGTAAATATCATCCCGCCATTGTCATCCCACTCCGGTGTCATCCCGCCGGTGTCATCCCACTCCGGTGTCATCCCACTCCGGTGTCATCCCACTCCGGTGTCATCCCGCCGGTGTCATCCCACTCTGGTGTCATCCCACTCTGGTGTCATCCCTCCGGTGTCATCCCTCTGGTTTTATCCCGCTGGTGTCATCCCGCCGGTGTCATCCCACTCTGGTGTCATCCCACTCTGGTGTCATCCC
>NW_023269059.1:48789-50195 GCF_013103735.1 Etheostoma cragini
ATAGACCTTAGTGGTCCCTAATACTGGATCTGAAGTCTCTTTATATAGACCTTAGTGGTCCCTAATACTGGGTCTGAATTCTCTTGCTACCTCCGTAGACGATGCCAAACTGTCCCGAGCCAAGAACCTCGTCTGGGAAGATCTGGTACACCGAGTTGATATCCTGAGGAAAAGAACAAAGCCATCGGCGGCGTTAAAGGTGCAGAAAGCCGCGGCCGTGTGACAGAAATAGGTCCAACAAAAAAGGTTTAAGGCCCAACTGTAACAATGGTGCTATAAGAAGTACATTGTGTGTCCCTGTGTGTGTAACAAGCATAGTGTGTGTCCCTATGTGTGTAACAAGCATAGTGTGTGTCCCTATGTGTGTAACAAGCATAGTGTGTGTCCCTGTGTGTGTAACAAGCATAGTGTGTGCGCTTTGCACAAGCCTAGCAGCATTTTACTAATTATCTGTGAGACCAGCACACCCAGAATGCACCTGAACACACCCTAACCGGTCGTCAGACACCGCCTACCAAGAGCCAGGGTCTGGGTCTGGGTCTGGGCCTGAGCCAGGGTCTGGGTCTGGGCCAGGATCTGGGTCTGGGTCTGAGTCTGGGTCTGGGTCTGTCCCAGGTTTCTTCCTAAAAAGGAGGTTTTTCCTCTCCACTGTGGCCCTGTTGCTTGCTCTCGAGGAAACTACTAGACCTGATGGGTCCTTGTAAATTCTAGAGTGTGGTCTAGACCTGGTCTAACTGTAAAGGGTCTCGAGTTAACTCTCGTTATGAATCGATACCATAAAATAAAATTGAAAAGGCCAATAAATTAAGGTATTTAAACCCTAATAGTGTGTAAGTCTGAACTACATCCAGGTGCGGGGGGTTTGAATCGGTCCCATCAGAGGTGAACAGACGCGCACGACATCGTGTTGTGTGCACACGAGTGCGTGTGACACACCGCGACCCAGAACCGTGACGTGGCGCCGTACCCGGTGGGGGGGGGGATGGGGGGATGGATAACTGACGGCCATCTAAAAGGGAACAGCCGGAGAGATCACAGACGTTATCCACGGCGTGCACACACAGCCGTCAGGAGGCTCGGGGAAAGTTCTGAAAAGCCGCGGAGGAGGTTTGACGGGAACTTGCAGGAAGGCGCGGCCGTGTGACAGAAAGTGGGTCCAACAAAAAAGCCAACGGCATCAATTCATCACCTGCTGGCGGAGTTCTCCAGAAAGGCTTCATGTGCTTTTTGTGGCGGCGAGCCCGCTGCGTGTAGCCGCGCGGCGTCAGGGATCTGCCACAGCTTTGACACCAAAACTGCTAAATATTTTCTCCTTGTCTGCAATCACGTCTCCCCTTTTCTCCCCCGTTAGCTGACAGCCTAATATCACACCTCAAGCAAAAGACGACAGAAATACAATATTATAA
>NW_023269059.1:50295-56177 GCF_013103735.1 Etheostoma cragini
TCTGAAGTAGCCTCCGAGATGCTAACGTGAGACTTCTGTAACGTCTGAAGTAGCCTCCGAGATGCTAACGAGAGACTTCTGTAGCGTCTAAAGTAGCCTCCGAGATGCTAACGAGAGACTTCTGTAACGTCTGAAGTAGCCTCCTTTTTATTTGAATGACTTTGAATCATTTTGGAAGATTGTGCTGAGAATTACAAGACCTTAAATATATAGACACATGAAATATATACATGAATTAGATTAGATAGATTAGATACTTTATTCATCCCACAGTGGGGAAATTCCCTTTTTACAAAAGCAGCGGTTTCCTACAGTGAAAAGCATTCGTGTGTATATACTGTACATATATATTTTTTATTTTAATGTTCTACATGTTCAAGTACACTACTACTACTACTACTACTACTACTAATCAGTAGGTCAGTACCTTCACATTTGAGTCCCTGGCGTACGAGTCCCCACAGCATCTCTCCACAGTGGTCGCAGAAGGCCGGCGCTCGGTACGAGTGGACAAAGAGACAATGAGGACGGATCTGGAAGTCCTCCACCGTGGCCGACGCTGCAGGACAAGCAAAAATGCATTAAATGGAAGAAATGGAAGAAATGCAAGAAATATTTAAAATTTAAAAAAAATGCAAGAAATATATAAAATTCAAGAAATATATAAAATTCAAGAAATGTATGAAATGCAAGAAATGTATAAAATGCAAGAAATATATATAAAATGCAAGAAATATATAAATGCAAGAAATATATAAAATGCATAAAATGCAAGAAATATGTAAATTTTAAAAATATATAAAATGCTAGAAATATATAAATGTATGAAATGCAAGAAATATATAAAATGCAAGAAATATATAAATGTATGAAATGCAAGAAATATTTAAAATTTAAAAAAAAGCAAGAAATATATAAAATTCAAGAAATATATAAAATTCAAGAAATGTATGAAATGCAAGAAATATATATAAAATGCAAAAAATATATAAATGCAAGAAATGTATAAAATGCAAGAAATATATAAAATGCATAAAATGCAAGAAATATATGAAATTTTTAAAATATATAAAATGCAAGAAATATATAAATGTATGAAATGCAAGAAATATATAAAATGCAAGAAATATATAAAATGTATGAAATGCAAGAAATATATAAAATGCAAGAAATATATAAAATGTATGAAATGCAAGAAATATATAAAATGCAAGAAATATATAAAATGCATAAAATGCAAGAAATATATAAAATTTTTAAAATATATAAAATGCAAGAAATATATAAAATGTATGAAATGCAAGAAATATATAAAATTTTTAAAATATATAAAATGCAAGAAATATATAAAATGCATAAAATGCAAGAAATATATGAAATGCAAGAAATGTATAAAATGCAAGAAATATATATAAAATGCAAGAAATATATATAAAATGCAAGAAATATATAAAATGCATAAAATGCAAGAAATATATAAAATGCATAAAATGCAAGAAATATATAAAATTTAAAAAATATATAAAATGCAAGAAATATATAAATGTATGAAATGCAAGAAATATATAAAATGTAAGAAATATATAAATGCAAGAAATATATAAAATGTATGAAATGCAAGAAATATATAAAATGCAAGAAATATATAAAATGTATAAAATGCAAGGAATGTATAAAATGCAAGGAATGTATAAAATGCAAGAAATATATGAAATTTTGGAAATATATAAAATGCAAGAAATGTATAAAATGTATAAAATGCGAGAAATGTATAAAATGCAAGGAATGTATAAAATGCAAGAAATATATAAAATTTTGGAAATATATAAAATGCAAGAAATGTATAAAATGTATAAAATGCGAGAAATGTGTAAAATGAGAAAAATGTATAAAATGTATGAAAAGGGGCAGCAAGTTACTTTGCCCCTCATGTCGTCCTCGTGTCGTCCTCATGTCGTCCTCATGTCGTCCTCGGGTCAAACTGACCCGTTGTCCTATATCAATGTCTTTTTTTTTAAACGTTCTCTCACGTTTTTGTCCGTTTTTTCCAACACTTTTGATGCTTTTTCAACGTTTCTCTCTCGTTTTCTACACCAACGCTCAAACGCCGTCGTAGCTAAAGAATGCCGATCCATGTGAGATTACGTTGGTTCTGCACAAGGGGAAAAATATCTAATCCACCATCACCAGAGCTCCTTTAACTCGCCAAGACTGACAGGAGCAAGACGAGGGGAGGGAGATAAACAGAAGACGGAGACAAAGAGTAATGAATGGGCTGTTAGGGGGTATTTGGGTATTTGGTAAATGTTTTGGAGGAACGAGAGGCTCTCGACGGGCGCAGATGGACCGGGTGTGTGTGCTGTTGGCCAGCAGGCTTGGCAAGGCATGATGGGTAGTTTGGGATGTCGTTTTTCTCTCTCTGCATGCATTTCTGAAATCTCGCCTTTTTCCTTCCACACACACACACACACACACACACACGTACACACACGCCGTGGTCCTCCAGGAGAATACGGCTCTGATTGGACATTCTGCTGCAGGAAATTACCTCCATTTATTAAAATTATTGTTTATGGCTTTTGTTTGGAGGGCCAAAATACGGTTGGAAGTCTGAACGAGCACACAAACTGTTATTATATGCTTCAGAAGTGAGTGTGTGTGTGTGTGTGGGTGTATGTGTGTGTGTGAGTGTGTGTGAGTGTGTGTGAGTGTTTCCTAGGTAGTCCTTGTCTAAATATAAATGCTGTGTTTATGTGATGGAATTAAATGCGTTATGAAGCGTTCGCTGCTGGCTCGTTAACACGCAACCAGAAAACAAACAGTGGGGGGGTACTAATGATTAGACCTGTACATACTGTACTGTACATTTGAGTTTTATTAATTGCAATAACACTTTTTATAATGTGTGCAATACTCAACTGCTGATATATATTCATTATTATTGTTTAGGGTTAAGGAGTTGTAACACTAATGTCCTCATGTTGTCCTCATGTTGCCCTCATGTTGCATGCATGTTGCCCTCATAAAGTCTTCATGTTGTCCTCATGATGCCCTCATATTGTCCTCATGTTGTCTTCATGTTGTCCCCATGTTGTTTCCATGTTGCCTTCATGTTGTCCTCATGTTGTCTTCATGTTGTCCTCATGATGCCCTCATATTGTCCTCATGTTGTCTTCATGTTGTCCCCATGTTGTTTCCATGTTGTCTTCATGTTGCCCTCATAAAGTCTTCATGTTGTCTTCATGTTGCCCTCATGTTGTCTTCATGTTGCCCTCATGTTGTCCTCATGTTGCCCTCATAAAGTCTTCATGTTGTCTTCATGTTGCCCTCATGTTGTCCTCATGTTGTCTTCATGTTGCCCTCATGTTGTCCCCATGTTGTCCCCATGTTGTCCCCATGTTGTCCCCATGTTGCCTTCATGTTGCCTTCATGTTGTCCTCATGTTGTCTTCATGTTGTCTTCATGTTGCCCTCATGTTGCCCTCATGTTGCCCTCATAAAGTCTTCATGTTGCCCTCATGTTGTCCTCATGTTGTCCTCATGTTGCCCTCATGTTGCCTGCATGTTGTCCTCATGTTGTCCTCATGTTGTCCTCATGTTGCCCTCATGTTGTCCTCATGTTGTCCTCATGTTGCCCTCATGTTGCCTTCATGTTGCCCTCATGTTGTCCTCATGTTGTCCTCATGTTGCCTACATGTTGTCTGCATGATGCCCTCATATTGTCCCCATGTTGTTTCCATGTTGCCTTTATGTTGTCTTCATGTTGCCCTCAAAGTCTTCATGTTGTCCTCATGTTGCCCTCATGTTGCCCTCATGTTGTCCTCATGTTGTCCTCATGTTGTCCTCATATTGTCCTCATATTGTCCTCATATTGTCCTCATATTGTCTTCATATTGTCTTCATATTGTCTTCATATTGTCTTCATATCGTCTTCATGTTGCCTTCATGTTGCCTCATGTTGCCTCATGTTGCCCTCATATTGCCCTCATATTGTCTTCATGTTGCCTTCATGTTGCCCTCATGTTGTCCCCATGTTGTCCCCATTGTGTCTCCATGTTGCCCTCATGGAAGCTCTGCCCCCCCCCCCCAGGACGCTTTTACTAATTTTTTTGACATTTGACATTCTGAACGCAATATTGTTTTAGTTTTCACTACCACCACCTTACTAGTGGACTAAGTGGTCCATAACCCTCATGTATATATAATTATACCTTAATATCTGAGCTGATAAAGCAGAAATTATGAATTATTTGGACTAACAGTTCAGAGGAACGTATGTTGATTTGAATCCATTTCAATTTACACCCAAAATTCGATGAAAGTAGTTGTATTTGCAAAGAGCGTTGTGAGAAATACATCCTTTTTGTGGTAATTTGGTTAAAAAAGCCATATTTCTGATATAGACATTGTTAAAAGGGGTCAAATTTGACCCAAGGACAACAGGAGGGTTAACGCGTCCGTCACTACACAACTCTCCACAATATACACACAATATACACACAAGATACACACAATATACACACACACAATATTGCGACACTTCCATTATATTGCGATAACAGTTTTGAGTCAGTATATCTTAAGTAAGAATGGGAAATGTACACCTGGTGGTGCAGATGTGCAGGTGTAAGCTTGTTTTTCTAGTTTTTATTGGCCTGCTATTGAATTGTAGTGTTTGTCTTTTAACATCCTTGGGGGGGGCGGGGGGGGCGGTGGCGCGGGGGGAGTTTTTATTTTTTTTTAAACAAACAGGAGGAAACAACAGTTCCTAGCAGCTCTCTGGCTCGGATCCCAGACCGTGGAACCTGTCTGGATGAGTGTTTGGGGAATTATCGGGATGTTTTCTTAACAGGTTGTTTGTGACCAATCAGCTCGCTTGGCTTCATTCTCAATTTCCTGTTTGTTTCCTCGACACCTGGAGCCGTCGCAGAGGCCGACGGAGAGCTGTTAGAAAAAGTGTTTTTTTTGCTAAAGCATCAACAGAAGAGGAGGAAAGGTGGAGTGTAATAGTATTAATGTGTTTTGTTTACTTAGCGCTCGTCAAAGTACTCTAAGACACTTAAAATCATGAAGTACGATAAAAACAAGAGAAATCGGCAACTAACAGTAGATGAAATGTGATATGCCCCCCCCCCCCCCTATTATACCACCTGTTTGCTGTACAACTGTCTTATTGGCTGTATTACCCATCATACACAACCTGGACTATGGTCATAACATCTTACTTCTTATAACTTAGTTTAACTGGTTTTTATTGGCTTTAACCTTCATGTAGTCCTTGGGTCAAATTTGACCCGTTTTCAGGTAAAAAAACACGTTTTGTCACAAAACATGGGCCGTTGTAATTGGCGCTTAAAATGTCAACATTAAATGTTTTAAAAACTGGAAAAAAAATAAAAATAAAAAAGCACACAGAACATTAAAAAAGTAATACAATGTCAGAAAAAGAGACAATGTTGAAAAAAAAGTTAGTTTCATAGTTGATGGGAAGACAACCGTCTTAGAGTTAAAGCCGTAGGATGGAAACACACTTTCACCAGATTTATTCACTTTCTTTGTTGGTAGAAAGTCCCGGAGCTATAACGCGGCTAAATCCAACCTGATACTACCACTGGTAGCCGGGTATATACAACCTGATACTACCACTGGTAGCCGGATAAATACAACCAGATACTACCACTGGTAGCCGGGTAAATACAACCTGATACTACCACTGGTAGCCGGGTAAATACAACCTGATACTACCACTGGTAGCCGGATAAATACAACCTGATACTACCACTGGTAGCCGGGTAAATACAACCAGATACTTCCACTGGTAGCCGGGTAAATACAACCTGATACTACCACTGGTAGCCGGATAAATACAACCAGATACTACCA
>NW_023269059.1:57391-57716 GCF_013103735.1 Etheostoma cragini
GTCTGGTGGAGATATGCTGCTCTATACACGCTAAAAGTAGTGATTATGTACATGGAGTCTGGTGGGTTTGGTGATGGTTATAATCAGGTTATAATCAGGTTATAAGCATGTTATAATTCCTCCCTGCTCAGTATATATGTGCAACACTTCCCTGGCGTCTACTTTTCTGCTGCGTGACTCATGTCGTTGCCGTCATTGTGTCTAAATGTGTTTGTGTTGGCTGGAAATCATCCCGTCGACTCGGAGACAGATTTAAACCGGCCTGACTCACTTTCTCTCCCTGGATACCCCCCCCCCCCCCCCCCCCCCCCCCCCCCCCCCCCCC
>NW_023269059.1:57762-58818 GCF_013103735.1 Etheostoma cragini
CCCCCCCCCCCCCCATCCCACATCCACCTCCTCATCCCGCCGGCTGCACTTCAAAATAAATGTTTTCTGTCAGCCGCGGGAGGATTAAATGTCAGAAAATAAACTCTTTTAAAGTGTCGACCAAACTGCATTTGCAAAAGATCATTTTTAAAGAAGAAGAAGAAGAGAAGTTTAAATGGATTCTGAGATATACATTTATATATAATCACGTATCCGTGGACAGGGTTGTGTTTAAATGGATCGGGGAGGGGGAAGGGGGGATGAGTAGGATATCAAGCAAGAGGAACATCTTAAATATTGTAGAAAACAACAAGAAGACAAAAAAAAATGGAACAAAATGCTCAACAAAAACATCCAAAAAAATGTCAGACTTCAACAAAACGTCAAAAAACATTTTAAAAAACGTTAAAAAGAGGAAGACACAAAAACTTCAACAAAAAGCCACTTTTAAAAAGCAACGAAAATTCAACATGAAGATGGAAAAAAATTTAACTTCAAACTAAAGTCAAACTAAAATCCTCAAAAATTTGAAAAAAAAATGGAAAAAACTTGAAAAAATGTGTAAGCGTGAAAAAACGTTAAAGAGGGATTTATAAAAAAAATACTTAAAGATTTAAACACTGAAGAAACAAGTCAAACTTAGGGAAAATTTTTGGAGGAAGACACAAAAATTAAAAAAAAAATTGTCAACAACAAGAAGGGAAAAATAAATTAACAAAACATCAAAAAAACTTAAAAACATTAAAAAAAATGGCAAACTTCAACAAAACATCAAAAAAAGTAAAAACAATAAAAACATATTTGCAAAATACCAAAAGCGTTGAAAGAACCCAGAAAAAAACATTACATATTAAAACAAGCGACAGAAACATCAAAAAAATTGGCGGAAAGGACAAGAAGACGGAAAAAATGGAAAGAAATGCTCAAAAGAAACATCCGAAAAAATGTCATACTTCAAAAAAGAAGCGGGAAAAAAACTGTGTATAGAGCAGCATATCTCCACCAGACTCCATGTACATAATCACTACTTTTAGCGTGTATAGAGCAGCATATCTC
>NW_023269059.1:58918-62497 GCF_013103735.1 Etheostoma cragini
TTTCCCCACCAGGACTACCAGATGTGGTTATATGACTGAGGGGTGTGTTTGTTTTCCTCACCAGGACTACCAGATGTGGTTAAATGTCTAAGGGGTGTGTTTGTTTTCCCCACCAGGACTACCAGATGTGGCTTGACCTGAGGAACCTGGAGTCCCGGATGAACGAGCGCTACATCACGCACGAGAGCGACGACCTGCGCTGGCACCACCACGCGCTGCTCCGCGGCCTCGACTACCCGGCGTTCCTCGCCAACGGCCCCCGCTGCGACGGCGGCGCCCCGCCGGAGCGTTGTCATGGCGAACAGGAGCTGGAGACCCTCAGCGAGAGGGTCAGTGAACTCTGAGGACGACGATGACGACACAAGAGCTACAAAACGCACACGATCAAATGGCGGGAGGAGACAACTTTAAGAGCCGTTAGTCCAATTAACGAAATGTAACTAAGTGATTAATTAATAATTAACAAAAACAAGTTTAGCCTTGTGTTGTCCCGTTGAAAATCAACACTTTTGTTGATGTTAATCAATGTTTTCAACACTACGTAACACCCACTTATTGACTTTAGTTTTACAGTTATATTTTTTAATTTATGGTCAATAAGCCTCATTTATAGGAAATTATCCCTAATGTTTGAGTTAGAAAAGCAGAAATTAGGAATTATTGAGACTAGACAGACTGGAATATGTCAACTTTTACTCAACCATGGAAGACAACATGTGGGCAACACGAGGACAACACGAGGACGACATGGGGACGACATGGGGACAACATGAGGACAACATGGGGACGACATGGGGACAACATGAGGACAACACGAGGACGACATGGGGACGACATGGGGACAACATGAGGGCAACATGAGGACAACATGAGGACAACATGAGGACAACATGGGGACAACATGAAGACAACATGGGGACAACATGAGGACAACATGAGGACAACGTGAGGACAACGTGAGGACGACATGGGGACAACATGAAGACAACATGAGGACAACGTGAGGACAACATGAGGACAACGTGAGGACGACATGGGGACAACATGAAGACAACATGAAGACAACATGAAGACAACATGAGGACAACGTGAGGACAACATGAAGACAACATGGGGACAACATGAGGACAACATGGGGACAACATGAGGACAACATGAAGACAACAGGAAGACAACAGGAAGACAACATGAAGACAACATGAGGACAACTTGTTTTTTAGACATTTGTTTCAATTTTTCATTTTGAAGGTTTAATTCGCCTTTTTAAGTTATATTTTCAAATAAAATTTGCGTTGCGTTTAAAAAAAAGTTTTTGTCGCATAAAAAATAAAATTGTCCATGTTAATCACGTTAATTTGGATAATTAAAAAGAACATGGATGTAGGAAAACGTTTTTTTTTGTCGATTTTTTTTTTTTAAATTGTGACATTTTCTTTTGTTGTTGTAGTTTTTGAAGCACTCGCCGACATTTTTGGTCACTTTTTGACGTTTTTATAATTTTGTAATTTGTAAAGTGTGTGTGTGTGTGTGTGTGTGTGTGTTCTCTGTCTCCAAAAAAAAACGATTTAATTTTTTGTGTTTTATTTTTGACATTTTTATCATTTTTCTCTTCGTCCCTTCTGTTGACGTTTTGTCATTTTTTAAAACATTTTTGCCGTTTTTTCCAATAATTTTTCCGCTTTTTTCCCAATATTCCACCGTAACTTTTATTTTCATGTTTTATTTTGACATTAACGCGCGTCTCGTCCCCGTTTCTACGTGTTTCATATCAGAAATATTACATTTCTTTCAACCAAATTGCCCAAAAACAACATGGTATATTCCATTTGTTGTCCAGGTGACATGATGATTACTCTCAGTGAGTTTTAGGTGTTTTATTTCATCTTATAGAAGTTAAACTCTTATTTTTAATGGTTTCCAAACAGAATCCGGACTGAACTCTGACATAACATCAACATCCTCTGATCTTAACTATTGGTCAGAATAATTCATCATTTCTGCCTTTTTGAATAAAAACGTATGTATACTTTGATATAAATGAGGTTTGTTGACCATGAAATCCAAGAATAAGAATAATAAAACCTGTTATTAAACCAGCTCAGGTTTAAAAAGAGCCAGAAGCTGGAAAAAGTGAGAAATAAATCAGAAAAAGTGAGAAATAAATCAGAAAAAGTGAGAAATAAATCAGAAAAAGTGAGAAATAAATCAGAAAAAAATGGGAAATAAATCAGAAAAAGCACGAAATAAATGCTCATTTTCTATTTTGATGTAGAAGGACGAGTTCACGGTTAACGGGAAGACGACACGAGGGTTAAAAAAGCAGAAAAGAGGAAATATTTCGACGAATACTAAAGGGAGGATATAATGACAGAAGGGGAAATGTCAACGTTCAGTCAAAATAAAGAATTAAAAAGCTAAAAAATGGAATAAAACCCCCAAATTCAAAGAGAGTAGAGATCCAGTTATGTGTTTTAGGGAGTCACCGTGTTGTTTTTGGGGGATAAGAATCAGGAAGTGGATGAAAACTGGTTAAATTTGACCCAAAGACACCAATGGGGTTAAAGGAGCAGTCCGGTCCAATTCAACATGGAGCTCTGTTGTTGTTGTTGTTGTTGTTGTCAGCGGAGACGCAAATGAACCAATCGGTGCTGCCGACACCGAGTTAGCCTCCTGCTAACGTTAGCACCCAGCAGGCTTCAACAGGGCAAGTTATAAACCTGGTTTTAGCGTCTGAAGATGTTCAAAATGGCATTAAAAGTCCAAGACCAGGACTAGTCGAGTCCAAGACCAGGACTAGTTGAGTCCAAGTCAAGACCGAGTCAAAAAGAGGTGGGAGACTGAGTCAAAACCGAGTACAGGACAGAATAAAGGTCTTATGCATGACAAGACAATCATTTTGGGTTTCCCTTTCCCTCCAATATTATTATCAACATAAGAAAGACACCTGGACTCGGTCCAGACCTAAAGCCCAAAAGCCAGATCTGGCAAGACCAGCGGCCGAGACCGAGGCAAGTCCAAGTCCAAATACTAGCGAGTCTGAGACAAGTCCGAGTCCAAATACTAGCGAGTCCGAGACAAGTCCGAGTCCAAATACTAGCGAGTCCGAGACAAGTCCAGATCCAAATACTAGCGAGTCCGAGACAAGTCCAGTTCTAAATACTAGCGAGACCGAGACAAGTCAGTCCAAATACTAGCGAGTCAGAGTCCAAATACTAGCGAGTCCAAGACAAGTCCAGTTCTTAATACTAGCGAGACCGAGACAAGTCCGAGTCCAAATACTAGCGAGTCCGAGACAAGTCAGAGTCCAAATACTAGCGAGTCCGAGACAAGTCCAGTTCTAAATACTAGCGAGACCGAGACAAGTCAGAGTCCAAATACTAGCGAGTCAGAGTCCAAATACTAGCGAGTCCGAGACAAGTCCAGTTCTAAATACTAGCGAGTCCGAGACAAGTCCAGTTCTAAATACTAGCGAGTCCGAGACAAGTCCAGATCCAAATACTAGCGAGTCCAAGACAAGTCCAGTTCTAAATACTAGCGAGTCAGAGACAAGTCAGAGTCCAAATACTAGCGAGTCAGAGT
>NW_023269059.1:62597-63704 GCF_013103735.1 Etheostoma cragini
CGAGTCCAAGACAAGTCCAGTTCTAAATACTAGCGAGTCAGAGACAAGTCAGAGTCCAAATACTAGCGAGTCAGAGTCTAAATACTAGCGAGTCAGAGACAAGTCCGAGTCCAAATACCAACGAGACCGAGACAAGTCAGAGTCCAAATACTAGCGAGTCAGAGACAAGTCCGAGTCCAAATACTAGCGAGTCAGAGTCCAAATACTAGCGAGTCCAAGACAAGTCCAGATCCAAATACTAGCGAGTCCAAGACAAGTCCAGTTCTAAATACTAGCGAGTCCGAGACATATCCGAGTCCAAATACTAGCGAGTCCGAGTCCAAATACTAGCGAGTCCGAGACAAATACTGGCGAGTCCGAGACAAATCCGAGACCCTAGAAAAACGGTCTCGAGCCCAGACCAGACTCGAGTCCTGCAGCCCGGTAACAGGAGGCTACCTCGGTGTAGGAAGCACCGATTGGTTTCATTTGTGTCTCTCCTGACAGCGCTAGCTACACATTTAATACACAAACAGCGCTACATGTTGAAATGGGCCGGACTGCTCCTTTAACGTGTGTAGCGTGACGTGTGAAGCGTCCGCTGTGCGTGTGAGGTCCGTGTTCGCGGACGAGGGACCGGATGCTCGGCTGTTTCTTCTGTGGCTTCACTCCTCTGGCTGTGTCTCTGCCCAAAGTGCTAAAACAACGTATTTTTCTCTTGATCATGTTGAAATAAAGATATTTTAAAGTCAAGTTGGAGTTGTGCTTTTTATGCTACACACTGCACACTGCACACTACACACTGCACTGTACACACTGCTCACTGCACACTACACAATGCACACTACACACTACAGACTGCACAATGCACAGTACACACTGCTCACTGAACACTGCACACTATACACTACACAATGCACACTACACACTAAACACTGCACACTACACTACAAACTGCACACTACACACTGCTCACTGCACACTACACACTACACACTACAGACTGCACACTGCTCACTGAACACTGCACACTATACACTACACACCACACACCACACAATGCACACTGCTCACTGAACACTGCACACTAAACACTTCACACTACACTACACACTGCTCACTGCACAC
>NW_023269059.1:63889-64533 GCF_013103735.1 Etheostoma cragini
CACACTACACACTGCTCACTGCACACTACACACTGCTCACTGCACACTACACACCGCACACTACACAATGCACACTACACACTGCACACTACACACAGCTCACTGCACACTGCTCACTGCACACTACACACTACACAATGCACACTACACACAGCTCACTGCACACTACACACTGCACACTACACACTGCACACCACACTACACACTGCACACTACACACTGCTCACTGCACACTGCTCACTGCGCACTACACACTGCACACTACACACTGAGTACACGTGGGCGCTGTTTTAATAAAGAGATATTTCAACGTCTACGGCTTCATAAATAACATCGTACACAGCTGTGAGCTTTCAGAAAGGGTTTGGTGACACGGACCAAAGTCACGCCAAACCTGCAGGGGGCAGTGTGACGAGAAGCTCAGGCTCACGTTGGCCAATCAGAATCACTTCCTCACTGTTTCTCTGACTCGCCTGTTAACCCTTCCAACACGCTTGTGTGTCAAAAGTATAGATTTATTTGCACATAAATCAACTATACTGTAAATGTCGCTACTCGCCATGATGAAAATCACCATCACCAAACCCACCAGACTCCATGTAAATAATCACTACTTTTAGCATGTATAGAGCAGCATATCTCCA
>NW_023269059.1:64886-65451 GCF_013103735.1 Etheostoma cragini
AATTAAGAGTTTATTCCAACCAGACCAGAGTGGTGATTGGTGGAACAGTGGAAAGATGAACCAAGACGGCTTTTGGTATTTTTATTTATTCCTCTTTGAATGAAGTGTGTTTTACGATGATAAAAGTAGTGATTATTTACATGGAGTCTGGTGGAGATATGCTGCTCTATACACGCTAAAAGTAGTGATTATTTACATGGAGTCTGGTGGAGATATGCTGCTCTATACACACTAAAAGTAGTGATTATTTACATGGAGTCTGGTGGAGATATGCTGCTCTATACACACTAAAAGTAGTGATTATTTACATGGAGTCTGGTGGGTTTGGTGATGGTGATTTCTGTTTCATGTTAAACTAAAAGGATCTTCCTCTTTAACTAAAAGGTCTATCTCTGTAGGGATCCATCCCATAATGTTGTCACACACTTAGAATAATAATCTGAGTCTGTCAGCAGCAACAACACAACTATTAGTGTATTACTATTAAAGCTTGATTTCGCCGCTGCAGACTTCATCTCTTATTACATGTGTGTGTGTGTGTGTGTGTGTGTGTGTGTGTGTGTGT
>NW_023269061.1:0-1350 GCF_013103735.1 Etheostoma cragini
ATTTTTGGAAAAAGGCTGCAATGAAACAAAGAGTGAAAAATGTAAAGGGGTCTGAATACTTTCCGTACCCACTGTATCTATATCTATATGATTCGTCCTATTAGTATAATGTCTCTGCTGCTACATTACACATATCTGTTCATGTAGTTCAGACATTGTTCATATTCCATATTCATAGTTATTCTGGTCTTATAACACCTCAATATACTCCACCTTCTGCCTATACTTCATATATATTAATATACACTCCACCTTCTGCCTATACACCACCTGTCTATACTTCATATATATTAATATACACTCCACCTTCTGCCTATGCACCACCTGTCTATACTTCATAAGCCCGGGCCCTGTGGATTCAATTCTTCCTCAATTTATGTTGTGATAGGTAATAAAAAAAGAATGGTGAATAAGCACTTAAATGCAAACTTAGCAAATTTAGCATCCATTCCTCGTCAGCTACAGCCTGTCCCAAAAAATGAAAACAAACTAACACTAGCCTTACTAAACGTCAGGTCTTTGGCAGGAAAATCATTTTTAATCAATGATTTTATTATCAAACACAATCTAGATTTTATGTTTTTAACTGAAACCTGGTTAGACCATAATAACAGCGCTGCTGGTCTCATCGAGTCTGCTCCCCCTAACTTCAGTTTTATGAGCGAGAATAGAGTGAATAAGAAAGGAGGTGGAGTCGCCATTTTGTTTAATGACTCATTCCACTGTACGCAAATATGTTATGGAAATTGTGCTTCTTTTGAATATGTTGCTCTTCAATTAAGATCTTCCCCTCAAGCGATGTTTCTAAATATCTACAGGCCACCTAAATATTGTGCAACCTTCATTGATGACTTCACTGAACTTCTGTCTATAATCTGTATTAACTTTGATTGTGTAATCATTGCGGGTGATTTTAACATTCATGTTGACAACCCCCAGGACAGGGGGGCCAAAGAACTGTGTTGTGTTTTTGAGAACTATGGACTGACTCAGCATGTGACAGAGCCCACCCACAATAAGGAACACACTCTGGACTTGATTGTCTCAAAGGGTCTGAATATTTCCAAGGTTGTGGTGACTGACGTTGCTCTCTCTGATCATTCCTGTGTTTTCTTTAACGGCACTATCTCTGTGCCCAAAAGTGTCCAAACAAAGATTATCAGAAAACGGTATATAACTGGAAACACCAGTGAAACATTTATTCAGCTTTTCTCCTCCACACCCGCCCTCTCTGGGCTCTCAGTCAGTGAGCTTGTAGATCATTTCAACTGGAAAATTACAAATGTTATTGATGCCATTGCTCCCACTAAGGTCAAAGTTGTCTCTGGTAAGAAAAGATCTCCATGGAGG
>NW_023269062.1:0-1023 GCF_013103735.1 Etheostoma cragini
TAACATTCCAGAACTGCAGGCTAACATTCTTGAACTTCGACCTAACATTCTAGATTGACAGCTTAACATTTTAGGACCCCGACTCTTAGAATTCTAAAAATACAACCTATTGTTCCACAACTGCAACTTAACATTCCAGAACTGCAGCTTAACATTCTTGAACTTAAACCTAACATTCTAGAACTGAATATTAGCATTCTAGAACTCAAACCTAACATTCTAGAACTACAACATAGCATTGTAGAACTGTAAGTAACATTTTAGGACCATCCATCCATCCATCTTCATCCGCTTTATCCGGTATCGGGTCGCGGGGGCAGCAGCTCCAGTAGGGGATCCCAAACTTCCCTTTTCCCAGCCACATCAACCAGCTCCGACTGGGGGATCCCGAGGCGTTCCCAGGCCAGGTTGGAGATATAATCTCTCCACCTAGTCCTGGGACTTCCCCGAGGCCTCCTCCCAGCTGGACGTGCCTGGAACACCTTCCTAGGGAGGCGCCCAGGAGGCATCCTTATCAGATGCCCGAACCACCTCAACTGGCTCCTTTCAAGGTCAAGGTCAAGGTCAAGGTTTATTTATATAGAACATTTACAAACAGTCTGTGAGTGAATGGGGGCGGGGCTGCGTGGAGAGTAAGAGGAGAGACCCAAACAACCCTTTTCAAAAGAAATGGGTCCTGTAATGCAAAATTTAACCATATTGATATAAACAACATTGCTTTGTTTGTGGAGAGATGAGGACATTAGTTGCACCGGTGCGACCTGGAGGAAAAATGTTATTGACACCCTAGAGCCCTGTGAGCTAACAGACACTAACTAGCACCCTAGAGCCCTGTAAGCTAACAGACACTAACTAGCACCCTAGAGTCCTGTGAGCTACAGACACAAACTACCACTGGTCACTGTTGTTTTCTGAATAACAACACAACATTTTTACTTTACTTTACTTTTACTAGTAAACTAGTAAACCTTGTGACCAACGTATGACCGACTGCTATCTGTTGTGAAGATTTCCTCACGTTAG
>NW_023269063.1:1706-2158 GCF_013103735.1 Etheostoma cragini
GGGGGGGGGGGGGTAGAGAGAAAATAAGGGAATAAAGGAGTTTGACTATTTACAAGAAGCAACAGACAGGGACAGGGAGACAGACAGGGACAGGGAGACAGACAGGGACAGGGACAGGGAGACAGACAGGGACAGGGAGAAAGGTAAAGGTGTCCTTACGCCACGTCTTCGTAGAAAGTGTCCAGCTCGTCTCGCTGCTCGCTCAGAGACGAGTCCAGGTCCAGGTAGTTCCCATTGGACGCCAACTGGAGGGTACACTCCTCCAACTGGGAGACAGACAGGGAGACAGCGAGACAGACAGGGAGACAGACAGGGAGACAGGGGTTAATCTGGTTAACTGGCAAATAAAAGACAATGTAATGTGTGTGTGCATAATATATATACACTCACCGGCCACTTTATTAGGTACCCCATGCTAGTAACGGGTTGGACCCCCTATTGCCTTCAGAACT
>NW_023269064.1:0-16873 GCF_013103735.1 Etheostoma cragini
CACAGCTCGCCGCCACAGCTTCAGCCATGGAAACTTTGAACATTGTCCTCTCAGGTTCAATGCACCCAGCCTCCGCAGCGATGCGAGTTGAAAGTCTGTTGGACAGGGGCCTCCTCCAGACGTTCCTAATTTACCTGTACCATCCGTTTGGGCTTACCAGGTCTGTCCAGAGTCCTCCCCCATCCCCTGACCCAACTCACCACCAGATGGTGATCAGGTGACCGCTCCGCCCCTCTCTTCACCCGAGTGCCCAAAACACAGCCTCAGATTTGAACAATTATAAAATCGATCATTGATCTTTGGCCTAGGGTGCTCTGGTAGCACGCACACTTATGAGCACCCTATGTTTGAACATGGTGTTTGTTATGGACAATCCATGACTAGCACCGAAGTCCAACAACAGACAACCACTTTGGTTCAGATCAGGGAGGCCGTTCCTCTCAATCACGCCTCTCCAAGTATCTCCATTATTGCCCACGTGTGCGTTGAAGTCCCCCAGCAGAACTATGGAGATCTGGAGCCGCATACAGGACTCTATTCAAGGTCTCCAAGAAGGCTGAATATTCCAAACTCTTGTTTGGTGCATATGAACAAACAACAGTCAGAGTTTTCTAGTCCAATAATTTGTAAAAAATAATGTTCCTTAATAAAATTTATTTTGTTAAAATTTTGGTTTATTTTGAAAAGAACGCTATCCCATTGTTAGTACACATGAGTGTCACTAGTCTAAAGCCTCCTGTCCACTATCTTGTTGGGATCATTTCGATGCAGCCTTGGCCCTTCTGTTACTGAAGCTTCTAGTAATGAACCCATTTTCAAACCAATTCCTCATAGTGTTCCACTCCCACAGGTGTGGTCACACGTATAGTTGTACCTTAAATTCACAGTTTATTTTTATAATTTAATGGTGTTTTCTGTATTTAAAAAATCTGTAAACTTAACAGGAAAATGTATGTAAAATTACAGATTCTTTGTCCAGTGTGTGAAGTCCGGGCCATTCCCTGACCGGGAATTGAACCCGGCCAGTAGCTGTGAGAGCGACGAATCCTAGCCACTGGACCATTAGGGAGTCCCATCCATCAAATTTATCTTTGTAGATGTATGTTTCTTTTTCACTTTCTGGAATGACTCATATTGCTTTAGGCGAGGAATGGCGCGTGGCTAGAGCTTCAGAAGGCAGGACATGACAGATTACACATCTGTCATATAGTCAGATTATATTCTTATTCTTATATTTCCTTCATTTAATTGCAGAAAGTTCTGGCACATCCCGCCGTTAATTTGTTCAATGCACTTAGTCAGTTTATGTATTGGACTATAGTCCCCTGACGATAAGGTTATGTAAATTTGCGTGTCATCTGCATAACTATGGTAACTTATTTTGTTGTTTTCCATAATCTGAGCCAGTGGAAGCATGTTGAGAACCAGTATTAATGGAGAAAGGACTGGAACATTTATTGTAGAGAATAAGTAGACTGACACTGAAGTATTGAGACAACAGTGACTGAAAATCTAATGCAATCTACATATTGGTCTTCTTCAAGATCTAAATAGATTTTCTCACCTCAGAGTCATCTGTAGCACGTAACGATTAGCTTCTGTCCCTCTGGACCCTGAGTGACAATCACTCTGCAGTGAATGAGATGCAGTTTACCCCCTCAGTCTAACCAAGACTATACTTTCAGGGATCATTTCTAGAGTTTCTGACTTAAGGAATGTGCTTCTAAAGTGTTTAGTTTCGCTGGCCATGATGATGAGTCGTGATATTCTTTTCTGAGCGTGAAGCTGACAGAGAGTATTGATTCACTTCATATGCTCTCTGTCATTAATGATCGTTCTATGCTTCTTTATGGAGTTTTGAGGAAGGGAATATGATCAGAGTGGTTGTAGCAAATGTGTGTTAAACTAACATGAGTGAAGGTAATAGAACATGCTAATCTTTCTATTTAACTGAAGTTATATTCGGTCTTAAAGTATGTTTAGTCCATGGTGAACAATGTTACCTGAAAGGGTTCACACCTACTTTGTTGACTTTGTAATGTCTTATGTCCAGTGTAAAAATGTAAACTGAGTTTAGCCATAACTAATTTTTATTTCTACCTTGCTTTTCCTACTATGACATGTCAAAAAGGTGCATTGTTTGAAAGGCCATCTCTACACATCCATGTTCCCCTCCCACAGGTGTTTCCACTTGACTAATCAGACTGTGTGGCTGCTTGATTAACATGTATTAAAGGGGTGGAACGGTACACTGAAGTCCCGGTGGACGGGATCCTATGTTGTAACGAGGTTTGAGTACATACAGCAAGTACTTGAAGGCAGGTTACTCTACGAGTGGATACGGGGCATTGAAGGTGATGTGTAAATCCTGATTGATTCTGAACATTTCCGGCCCGCGGCGTTGAGAGCGCCGAATCCTAGCCACTAGATCCATCACATCGATCAAACTTATTTTTGTAAATGTGAGTTTCCTTTTCACTTACTGGAATGACTCATTTTGTTTTAGGCAATGAATGGCGCCTGGCTAGAGCTTCAGAAGGCAGGACATGACAGATTACACATCTGTCCCATAGTCAGTTTGTATTCTTAAATACCAAGTCTCTTGCTGTTCCTTGACTAGTTGGCCACCCCTGCTTTGCATTGCTCCAGGTAAGTAGAAAGCAATCTGTTATGCACCTTTGCATTGCAATAAAATGTCAAAATTTGGACCTGAATCCAAAACATTACTCAATATTCACATACATTGTTTTTCAGGTAAAAAACCAGGGGTCAGGGGTTTAGTTACTGTTTGAAAAAATGAAAAGAATTGTTATTGAGACAGAGGCAGATGAAGTGTTTATGACCCATCGATGATGACAAAAGGCTACATCAGCTATTGGGGGTTTGATTTAAAGGAAGTGGTACTCTTTAAAAGTGTTGGGGTTCTACCATTTAACTAATGAAGAAGACTTTGACAAATCTAAATCAACCAGAACCAAGTCCAGGAACTTACTCTTTAAAATGTTATACAGTTGAGTGTTTTAACCTATTGAAATCCAATTGAAAATATATGGTTTTCTCGCCTAAATTTTTAACCTTAAAAAAGTGCTGCAGTTTCCACATGCTTTGGCCCTCTGGGATGACCCTGAGTTCATTGGGAACTTAACACTCTCAACTTGTTGTTTCTAGTGGCAGTGTGACACTAGGCCTTACTGACACAGAGCTACAGAGGTTAGAACACAGAATATCTATTTCCGTCCAAGTAAATCATCTGAAAAATTAATAAAAAGCACTACTGTAAGCATATTACATGGGCTACATACTAAAACAGTACTCTAGCCACATGTCACAACTTAGAACAGAAAAAATCCAGAAAAAATGACTTATAAAATGAATTTTATATGAATGTATTTCTACAGATATGTCTGTGCGTTTGTCTTATTTCTTATTTCTAAAAAAGCCCAAAAATTGCTAAATACAAAACTTCTGAAATACAAAAACACATCCACATCACTCACAGATATGTCTGAAAGAAGTACATACATAGATTTATAGAAATAAGTCGTCATAATTTCATGAAATGTTGAAATGCCATGAGAAGTCCATATTTTTGCCTTCAGACATCTGTAAAAGATCACAGGAATAGTTTTTGTTGGCCATGTTTGATATCAATCAACTCGTCTTCTTATTGGCTACACAGGGATGCCAGTATTATGACCTTATCTTCTAATTCGTGGGCTCCACTGTCAATCTTTCCCAGGTGGGCCCAATGGCGACTGTGCGATATCATTGGCTTAGCTTGAGGGTATCTCTTGATAGGCTGATGCTATTGGCTGGGAACAAGGTTCCAATCTGCAGAAGCCACAAATTGTAATGGTGTGTCGAACTTCGTTTTAGCCCGCACAGGGAAAAAGTTACAAGCTATAGAAACCGAGAAATGATGCACTATCTAGATTTCTGAACGTCGAAACTTGGCCAGAAACTACAAGATTGTGAGGGGACCAGATAATTATGGAATACAAGGCTTGGATGTTCTAATTCCTTGGAGTGTTTGCAATTTAGGAAATCAACGTTTATGAATATCTTTCACCGCTGTGAATAAAGACACGAGGACAAAGGTAGGGATGCATGCTCGATTTAGAGAGAAACTGTGCAGTGTTTCTTAACTTCATAACATGATTATAACCGCTGTAAGTCACCTTATCCTTTGTGCGGGGGCTTGATGGAATCACAAGACTGTAAGCTTTCTAATGATGTGCTGCATGACCGTGTTGGTGACGATTTAATGCTTGCAATTCATAAAAAACAATTCATGAAAACACGTTGTGGAAAAACACGTACCGTTTGGGGAACCGTAAGTCTCGTCTTAAGATACATTTTTGTTCCTTGCCTTTTAACTCCATGTGAGTTGTGTGGTCCTCTGATGTCTCTTATTGTTTTATTGTATTTTAGTATTTATTCCTTTGATCTATTTCTTATCTTTTTAAACCTGATGCTCTTATTTTGTTTTTACAATATTTTACATTAATTGTTTTGTATGTTTGAGTTTTCTGTGCATCACTTTGGTAACTTTGTGTTTGTAAAATGTGCTATAACAATAAAGTGGATTGGATTGGATTGGATAAAATAAGGTGTTCTGGTACATTGTGTTTTAACCCAGCTCAACTAAATGTGTCAGAAGCAGGATTGATGGTTAGATACACATCCTGTGTCTGGTTGCAGCTCCTCTTTCCATCTCAGCTGAACAGCACAACAGGTCGTGTTATCTTTGCTCTGCTGGTCCTGAAAAGATCATGATCTTGCAGTCACATTCCAACTGAAAGATAACAAATAAGTACACGAACGAATCACACTACTGTGACCTAGAGACCCCACCCTTAGTGAATAAGGCCAGGGGTGCAAGGGTAATAGAGCCAGACAAATTTGGCGGAGAGCTGTGGTAGCTTTAACTTTGTACTTTGTATCTAGAATATTCTATGCAATAAAAAGGATTCACACATCAACATCTGAGATTCTAAGTATTAATTGACTGACCCCTGAGACCAGAGTTGGACTGAGCTCCTACACAGTCCATCTCACATGAGCTCGGGCCCAGAGAAGCCGGTGGCGTTACAGGGTGTTGTTGATATAAGTCTACCACTTTGCATGGTAGAGTTTTACTTGCACTTGTAGATTTGTGCCGTCTGAGGGATCTCATGGGCATTCAATGTTGGTGTTCAGCCTTGCCAGCTTATGTGCAGAGATTTCTGAGTGATGGACAGTTCTTTCAGAAATGAAAGCCTTAACATGAATCCAGGGTATCTGGGGGTATCTGGGGGCATGTCTAGAAAGTTCCATAGATCTGCACAGGCCCCGGGGAAGTGAGGGGCTGATGGAATGGAATAAAAATTACTGAGGCAGCCGTCGAGACACTGAGATGGCCCGGCAGGTTCAAAATAGACAGGCCGTTATCATTAACCATTCGTACATATAGCTACAAAAAGTAAAGCACGGTAATTCATATGCATTTCACGTTATACTCCTGTCAGCACCACACAGACTGATACAGTATAAGACCTGGAATATCCGCATAGGGAGGAGGTCAGTGTGGATGTTTGAGTCCCAAACACAGGCTTTCTAGCCGGAGAGTAAAGTTTATGACACATGAGCGTAAGGAGAAAACACCAGACCTTCAACCAGTAAATATGTTTTTATGTCCCGCGAGTACTACTTAAGTGGACTACCCAAACTACAACCTTTTTTTCTTGTCTTACCTAGTTATTTTGGTGTCTAAACTTAACTGCTCTTATGATGGTCACCTTTTTTCATCTATACTTAACTGTAACAGCTACTGTCAAGACCGTCAACTCACGCTGACCGGTTCCCAACTCAACTCAACTCAACTGCCACGTGACCGGTTGACTGTTAGCTTTCAGCAGCCAACGAATTTATGGTAGAGGTCATACTAACTGCATTCATGAGAATGCTTTGCATCAGTTTACACACCTGGTTCCTCTTAAAAATTGAAGGAGAGTGTAATTTGTTGTGTCCTCAAACATAAGAGAAGCTCACTTGTTTCTAGTTGCATATCACCCCTTCTCTTCAATTTTGTGCTGTCACCCAAAACGGCAATCTGGGAACTCTAGATCTGGAACAAGTAACTTGCCCACTGCCTGTCAGTAGATCTGCTCAGGACGCTGATTGGCGGGGCCTAGGTAGGGCCTACACAAACCATAGAATGTTAAAACAATGGATTCAGCATCAGTGACTTCTTCCATTGGTATGTTGACTTATAAAGCTAGTAGTTAGCATTATTCATCTTGCTATTTTGGAGCCAGAAATGAGACAAGATGGCGGAGCTGGGAATAATGAATGCATCTTGGCCACCATCGTGTATGTTTTTAATGGCGCTGCGCTGAGCTACATGCTAGAGAGGAAACATTGCAGATTTTTAACCAGTTGATGCGAGTTATCCAGCAGACTTTCGCTAAGGCGTAAACATGGACATTTGTGCCAGTTGGTGGTATTGCTATGGACAAACTCTGCAGGGCATTACTCTGATAAGCAAAAATAACGATCAACCATGTGTCCAGTTAAATAAAAGAAAATCATAGTATTGTATTGTGTGAACAGCTTGTGGCATTTTCTTTTCCGGGACGCAAGAGTTTCACCAACACAAGTTCCTTCCTGAGGCTATTTAGGAGATCCGTCATCTCTGCATCCAGAGCTTAGCGCCTCCCAGGTCTATTGTGATTGGGTTAAAGAAATGCCAAAAACCCGGTGTTTCTTTCTTCTATCCCAGAATGCATCTTGCATCTGCGGTGTAGCCGTACTTTACTTCACATGGCTGTAGAGATAGAGCTGGAAATGCAAAAGTACTATTTAAGTAACTTGACAAGGAATGTGTAGGGCAACGATCAGGACTTTCCTGAGCCAGCCCTAACTACAAGCTTTATCAAAGAGGAAAGTCTTAAGCCTACTCTTAAATGTGGAGACGGTGTCTGCCTCCTGATCCCTAACTGGAACCTGGTTCCACAGGAGAGGAGCCTGCTAGCTGAACACACTGGCTCCCATTCTACTTTTAGAGACTCTAGGAACCACAAGTAACCCTGCATTCTAGGAGCGTAGTGCTCTGGTGGGGTAGTAAGGTACTATGAGTTCTTTAAGATAAGATCCATCCATCCATCTTCATCTGCTTATCCGGTATTGGGTCGCAGGGGCAGCAGCTCCAGTAGGGGACCCCAAACTTCTCTTTCCCGAGCCACATCTACCAGCTCCGACTGGGGGATCCCTAGGCGTTCCCAGGCAGAGGTTGGAAATATAATCTCTCCACCTAGTCCTGGGTCTTCCCCGAGGCCTCCTCCCAGCTGGACGTGCCTGGAACACCTCCCTAGGGAGGCGCCCGGGAGGCATCCTTACCATATGCCCGAACCACCTCAACTGGCTCCTTTCGACGCAAAAGAGCAGTGGCTCGACTCCGAGCTCCTCTCGGATGACTGAGCTTCTCACCCTATCTCTAAGGGAGATGCCAGCCACCCTCCTGAGCCCCCATTTCGGCCGTTTGTACCCTTGATCTCGTTCTTTCGATCAGGACCCAGCCTTCATGGCCATAGGTGAGGATAGGAACGAAAATTGCCCGGTAGATCGAAAGCTTTGCCTTCTGGCTCAGCTCTCTTTTCGTCACAACGGTGCGATAAACGGAATGTAATACCGCACCGGCTGCTCCGATTCGCCGACCAATCTCACGCTCCATGGTCCCCTCACTCGCGAACAAGACTCCAAGGTACTTAAACTCCTTCACTTGGGGTAAGGACTCACTCCCTACCCGAAGAAAGCACTCCATCGGTTTCCTGCTGAGAACCATGGCCTCAGATTTAGAGGTGCTGATCCTCATCCCAGCCGCTTCACACTCAGCTGCAAACCGATACAGTGAGTGCTGAAGGTCACAGACCAATGACGACATCAGGACCACATCATCTGCAAAAAGCAGCGATGAGATCCCGAGCTCACCAAACTGCAAACGCCTCGATATCCTGTCCATAAATATTACAAACAGGATTGGTGACAAAGCGCAGCCCTGGCGGATTCAACCCTCACCTGGAACGAGTCCAGCTTACTGCCAAGAACCCGGACACAGCTCTCGCTTTGGTCATATAGAGATTGGATGGCCCTGAGAAGGGACCCCCTCACCCCATACTCCCGCAGCACCTTCCACAATTTCTCCCGGGGCACCCGGTCATACGCCTTCTCCAGATCCACAAAACACATGTAGACTGGTTGGGCATACTCCCAGGCCCCCTTCAAGATCCTTGCGAGAGTGAAGATCTGATCCGTTGTTCCACGGCCAGGACGAAATCCACATTTTTCCTCTTCAATCCGAGGTTCGACTATAGGTCGAACCCTCCTTTCCAGCACCTTGGAGTAGACTTTACCAGGGAGGCTGAGAAGTGTGATACCCCTGTAATTCGCTCACACCCTCTGGTCCCCATTTTTGAAGAGGGGAACCACCACCCCGGTCTGCCACTCCTTAGGCACCGCCCAGACTTTCACGCAATGTTGAAGAGGCGTGTCAACCAAGACATCCCCTCCTCACCCAGAGCTTTCAGCATTTCTGGACAGATCTCATCAATCCCTGGGGCTTTGCCGCCGTGGAGTTGTTTGACTACCTCAGCGACTTCCACCAGGGTTAAGATAAGATGGAGAAACTAAAACAGGAGAGATGTGATCTCTTTTTCTGGTTCCTGTCAGAACACGTGCTGCAGCATTCTGGATCAGCTAAAGAGTTTTTATGGACTTTTTTGAGCAGCCTGATAATAAAGAATTGCAGTAATCCAGCCTAGAAGTAACAAATGCATGGACGAGTTTTTCTGAATCATTTTTTGACAGGATATTCCTGATTTTTGCAATATTAAGTAGGTGAAAGAAGGGTGAGAATTAAACGACATGTCCTGACCAAAGATAACTCCAAGATTCATCACAGTGGTGGAGGCCAGGGTGATGCCATCCAGAGTAACTATCTCTTTGGATAAAGCATCATGGAAGTGCTTGGGCCCAGAACAATAACTTCAGTTTTATCTGAGTTTAACATTGGAAAATTACAGGTCATCCAGGTTTTAATGTCTTAAAGGCATCCTGATTTTGCATTATTATTTTCACAAAGCACTGTAGGATCACATTAGGCCATATTAGTAACTTTATTAACAAGTAAAACAGGTGTCACTAAATTACTTACTATGTTTCCATTCTTGAACATATTACTTCTCCTGAAGAATACTTACTGCAAATGATCATCTCCCTATAGATCAGTGTTTGATGGGCTAAATGACCATTTACTTTGTTGGCATTGTCAGACACAAACTGTCAGGTCCCGTGAGGTTTAATCTGCCTCTCTGTTAGCAATGTCTTACAGCCCATTAGTGGCTCCTAAAGGCGGTCTGCTGAACCCCTCTGGACAGGAAGTTTGTTCACACCTGATGACATCTCAACCATTGAGGTGTCTGCAATCAGAGGTGTGAAGACAAACAAGCATCAACATGAACTCATCAACATGTGATGTAATCATTACTGAACAGGACTATTTTTTTCAGTTGACATTGTTTCTGACAAGAGCACAATTATTTAATTAATCGAAATTGTCTAGATCTTTGACAAAAAGGGATTCCATTAGCATGTGTAATGTGAGAGGGGTTGCTGCCAGTCCCAAATTCACAAAGAATTATCTCCCAACTCTGCAGCTCCTTTCATATCTAAGGAGAGTGTTTTTTACTCACTGTTTTTTGTTTTGTTTTTAAGGCCCAAAAGTGAACATGTTTTGTTCACTCTCACAGTTTCACTCACTTTTTTAGTACTCTCTAAAAAATAAACAGAAAATAGATGAAATTGGAGAACAGCTGGTGAATATAGTAGAGGATTTAGCAGGTAAAGAGAGTTAGGGTTGTAGAGCTGCTGGAACGCATCCGAAGGTGCAGGAAGTAAGTTCACGAAGTATAAGAGAGCCAAATTCTGATGCAAGTTGAGGTGTTGGATGGGTCAAACTAACTACTGAATCACAGGACTTTTCCCAAGGAACTGAGGATCATGTGTTAAAAAATTAATTAGTGGGACCCCATGTTAAATCAGTTGGTTTGGCACGTGACCATGAAAAGAGGTTTATTTCTCAATACAAAAGTCTGGGGTTTAACTTGACCTGTCTTCCTTCTCTCTCTCCCCTAGCTGTCCTGGTAAATAAATTCCGAGATGGACCTCTCTCCATGATGAAGCTCTCATTGTCCATGGCGTTGTGGAGGAGACTTAAAGGATAGTGGGGATGTTTAGGTAGACTGACTGGATACTCTTGCCGTTTCTCTCCTTCGCGTCTGTGCAACCGGCCTGCGGCTCGCATGAAAAACGACCTGGGGCGTATCTTTATTGGAGCGGAGAGACTATTCACGAGGTTGCCCTATGACGCGGCTGGTGGAAGATCAAGCATTGCCGTGAATGTCCGTGATTGCTTTTGTGGCTCGCGGCGCCTTAATAACGCTGCGACGACGTGCCTGGTGAAAAATACCAGCAACTTTCACCTGGCTGGTCGGCTGTGGGCCGTCACCCTATTTAAGTTAGATATGATTGTGTTATGAGAAAGCTTTGCATCAGATTACCCACATGAATACAAATGGAACTGACCTTACACAAAGGGAAGCTTACTTGATTCCAGGTGCAATTTGACATTCACTTCCAACAGAGTTCAATCAAATTTAACTTGGACACTCAAAACTGTGATCTTGGATCTCCATGGTGCTGGAATTTTCCCATTCATTGGGGACATTTTGATAATTTTGCTTTTTAATTAAACTGCATCGCAAAATAATACAAGCAGCAGAGAATGCACAGAGTTACTGTATTTTGTGGTGGTCACCACGCAATGAACAACTACCGCTGGGACACGATCCACGGTCTCTGGGGGACAACCCAACGGGGGAAAAAAATGCCATGCTAAGCTATAACCAGAGCCCAGGCCAAGCTGGTAGATGAGCCCTCTGTCACCCTCAGTGCCCTGCCTTTTTATGATGCAGATCTGGACACTCAACCAGAGATGCCGTGGACGTCACTCAGGCAAAAAAGGCAGGAGAGGTTCCAGCACATAACTGTCACAAAATCCCCAGTTGCAGTTGCAATATGCTATTCTCTATCATCCACATGGACCAGCTAAGCAGCTTGTGGTTCTCAAGGTGAACCCAAAACACTGTACTTCTCTTGGGTCACTCTGTTCCCTGGGCTGGCCATCTAGGGAAGCATAAGAACCTGGCTCGCGTTAGACGGTACTTTTACTGGCCTGGTTGGCAGGCAGATGTTTCTCAGTTTTGTAGGACTTGCCCTCAGTACCAGAAAACTTCAAGTAAAGGACAGTGTAGACCTCCACTCCAACCCCTCCCCATTGTCAGCACTCCCTTTGAGTGTCTTAGTATGGATATTGTTGGTCCAGTTGAAAAAACACAGATTACTCTACTAGATACCCAGAGGTTTTCCACTGAAATCTGTCAATGCAAAGATTGTGGCATTCTCCTTGGTCCAGTTCTTCTCTAGAGTTGGTTTCCCTGATGAGATGTTAACTGACCAAGGCATTAACTTTATGTCCACGCTTCTGAAACAGATTTACCAACTGCTTAGCTCAAGAATGTGCGAACAACCCCTTACGACCCACAGACGGACAGACTGACAGAACGGTTCAATCAGACCCTCAAGCAAATGCTCTGTAAGTTCGTTAATGACACTGGTTCTAATTGGGATCAAGGGCAACCCTACCTCCTTTTTGCATACCGGGAAGTACCCCAGGCCTCCACGGGGTTTTCCGCATTTGAACTGTTGTATGGTTATGAGTTAAGGGGACCACTGACCTTGCTTAGGGAGGCCTGGGAAGGGGACAAGCAGAGGGAGGGGGGTGTCAACTGCATCTCCTATGTTGTTCACATGAGAGAAAGGCTGCAGAAGATAGCAGAAGTAGCCCAGCAGTACATGGCGCAGGCCCAGCGGTACCAGAAAGAATGGGATGATAAGTCGGCACGGCCATGAACCTTAGTTCTAGGTCAGAAGGTCCTAGTCATGCTGCCTACCAGTGACAGCAAACTGCTGGCAAAGTGGCAGGGACTCTTCAAGTAGGAGAAGCAACTTGGACCCACTACCTTCCAAGTTGCTACTGCAAGCCGACCACGTTCCAGCAGGGTGCTGCATGTGAACCTCCTAAAGGAGGTTTGCTGAAAGACTTGGAAGGAAGGCAAAAGGATTTGCTGATCAGAGCAGTGGAGAAGGAAGAGGTGGTAGTTGACCAGTATCTGCCCTCAGCAGCCCCAGCGGAACCTGACCTGGACCATCTGCCAGCCGATTTATGCTTTATGTAATTGTCAAATATTTCAAGAGCAGGATCCCTCCTGTAACTCAGGAGGGATCCTGGTGTCCTTGAAAAAAGAAGTTGAACTAATGCTGTCTCTGAGGATCATCAAACAATACGGTTTTGTATTGATTTCCGATACCTGAACTCTGTGTCAAAGTTTGATTGCTATTCAACATCACATATCGATGACACAATTGAGCACCTGGGGAGAGCACCTGGCCTGGCACACACACGTAAACCATGCCCTTAGCTGCCAGTAGCTCTGCACCAGACGCTGATTGGCTGATATAGTGGACGGAGCGTCAGCGAATTCACTCTTTGGTTTGACTCCAGTTTTGAAACTAGCAGTTTGTCTTGTTTAGTAGGCCATTGCTAGTCTTCAACTTGCTGATTTGAGTCATCCAGCAGAGTTTCTCCTGGGCCATCTCCCTATCAGTGGGATTGCTATGGAAATGGTACACATGGCAATACTCTGGTAAGACCAAATGATGTTTAACCATGTGTCCAGCTAATTTAAATAGCTCACATAACTGTATTGTGTGATTTTACAATGTGTGTGATGAAACATTTGCACCTGGCAAATGAAAACGCCAGAAACAATAATAAATCAAGTTATTATTGTTTCTGGCGTTTTCATTTGCCAGGTGCAAATGTTTCACCAAACCAAGGTCCTTCCCGAGACTATTTAGCAGAGCCACCGTCTCTGCATGCAGATCTTAGCGTCTCCTGAGTTAATTGTGATTGGTTACAAGAAGTGCAAACAACCCAGAGTGTTGTTTTCTCCTATCCCATAATGCATCTGTGGTGTAGCCAGACCTTACTCCACATGGCTGTAGAGACAGTGCTGGAAATGCAAGACTTCTGTTTTAGAAACTTAAAAAGTTTTTAATAAATAGGACAAAGGAAAGGAAACAAGGGTAGAAAATGACCAATGAGAGATTTGATAGAGGGACAGTGAGAAAGGCAGGGTTGCAGAGAGAATGATGAAGATGATGGTGGGATGTGCAGAGTCAGGGAGGAGGGGCATCAGAGTCAAACAGGGACTGAGAAAGAGGACGGGATGAAGAGAATGAGAGAGAGATAAATCAGTTACATGACTCAGGTTTGTTCAGAAAGCTGCCAGAGCTGCAGCTATCTGCAGACCTCTGCAGATGGAGGTTGAGGACAGAGCCGAGCTTTGCTTTCCACAGTTCCCAAACACCTCCTGCAGGAAGCCCTCATCTCCTTGGCCCCAAACTCTGGTCCTTTACATTGTGTGGTACTCCCTCTCTCTGACCACTGTGACTCTCAACCTGCTCATCATCATCTCAATCTCCCACTTCAGGCAGATATTAACTTCTTTGCTTCTCTCTACAGGATGTGTAAAGTTAAAATGGGAACAGCTGCTGTATATTTGGAAGAATTGTCTTTGAGTTAGGTCTGAATATTGTTGCCAGAGATGTGATGCCAGAGACTGCTGTTCATGGCCACTCTGTTACCAATGATAATTACTGCTTTCTGTCCACCGTGACCGCAACCAAGTCATTTTAACTGTCTACTCTTACTGATGTAGGGGATTAAAAAATATTTAAACTAATATGGATTTTATATTTTTAATTTTGAAAAATTGGTTAGGGTTGTCATGTCAGTGTTGTTCTGTCCATTTTGTTGGTTTATTAATTACTTTTTACTTTCCCTGCAGGCAGCTACACACACCCACCAACATCCTCCTCCGCTGTCTGGCTGTCTCAGACTTTCTAGTGGGCCTCGTGCTGATGCCTGTAGAAGTTCTGCGACAAACATCCTGTTGGTTTCTTGGTGACTTTGTATGTTTTCTTTATAATTCTCTTACAATCATCATTACTGTATCCTCACTAGGCGACATAGTGCTCATATCAGTTGACCGTTATGTGGCTATTTGTGACCCTCTGCATTACAACACCAGAATCACTTTGAACAGAGTTAAACTCAGTGTTTGTCTATGTTGGCTCTATTCTGCTTCCTACAGCTTTGTCTTTATGAAGGATGACCTGACTCAACCCGGGAGGTATAATTCCTGCTACGGAGAATGTTTGTTGGTCACTGACTATTTCACAGGACTTATAGATCTTGTTTTGTCCTTTATTCTTCCAGTTACTGTAATTGTGGCTCTGTATCTGAGAGTGTTTGCCATAGCTGTAGCTCAGGCCCGTGCAATGCGCTCTCACATCACAGCTGTCACACTCCAGCATTCAGTGACTCCAAAGGCAAAGAAATCAGAGCTGAAAGCAGCCAGGACTCTTGGTGTTCTGGTACTTGTGTTTCTAATGTGTTTATGCCCATATTACTGTGTCTCTCTTGCAGGTGACAGCTTCATTAATGTTTCATCTGCATCCTATTTTCTCTTTGTGTGTCAATTTAACTCTGGTCTAAACCCTGTGATCTACGCCTTATTTTATCCCTGGTTTAGAAAAGCAGTTAAACTCATAGTTACTCTTCAGATATTGCAGCCTGGCTCTCGTGAGACCAACATGCTGTAGATGGACTGAGATGGACTGGCTGTGGAGGGACTGAGATCAGACTCGGTCTAAGGATTAAATGAATGAATATGTTGCTCCTGTTCAGTGACTGAACTATCAAATACAGAAAGTGAAGATATATTTTCCTGTCTTTAAGTCTAAATTGTGTATGATCAACAATTGAAAGGTCTGTTCTTCAGCTTTCTCTTGTTGTGTATTGAGTCTCTCTGATGCTGCTGCATTCAAAGAAAGAGTCATAAGCACCATATACTGTTTCTAGGTAATCACTAGTGACATGTAACATTTCAACACAAGCAATATGAAAGCTTTGTATTTATGTCTCTATATTTTGTCAAAGCATCACCTCTGTGATTTATGTTGATTTTGTTACAAACAGAAATCCCAGGCCTGCTCGGCCTCTGTTTCACTGATAAAAAAAGACAGCCACAGGTTCCCATCAAATATAGAAAAACATCACCTGTGAACTGTAGTTGTGTTTCACTTAAAACTGTCAGTACAAAAAGCTCTTGGGCCCTTTATGAAGTTGTATTATTGTATTTATGACATAATTATTTAAAGTACTATGAAGTCCTGTTGCGAGAAGCAAAATAATAGATTATTTGATAAAAACAGGATTATCTACAGTAAATCATCCCCTTTAAAGTCCCCTTTCCTGAGAAACATGTAATCATTGGACAGAGAAAGCTAAAGTTTAACAAATCATGTAATGAGAAATGGACTGCAATTTTTAATCAGTTTTATTAGAAAATCATCAGCATTGTCATTTATTTAATGTTACTTAGCATAGAGATTTGTTGTAAAGTGGCATATGATGATAAACAGACTTTTTCACAATGTAATATTGTCTCTTTTTATTGTTTTCTTTGTTCAGCTACATTATCTGCAAACTTTATTTGCAGAAAGTGTTAACTGCCCCAGTTAATACTCTCGGCTGACTCGCCAGAAGATAGAGCTGTTGACTTGTATTTTTCAGGATAGAAATGAAGTATAGCAGTTGAGATGAGAAGATGAACAGGGGTGTAGTCAAGTCAAATTTTTTCAAGTTCAAGACCAGGACTAGTCAGGACCGAGTCCAAATGAAAGACAGAATAGAATCTCATAATGTATACGATGCAAGAGACGATATCTCTTTTATTTTAAGAAAAGAACTTTGCATTATTTTTTGTAATGATCCACAAGCAAGTGCAACGTAACAACACTGTAGGATCAAATTAGGCTAAATCCCTAAAAAATAGAAATGTTCCAATTCTGGAACTTATCACATATATTGAATAAGCCACAGTACAAAGTGCTCAGTGACATTGTGTCTGTGGCCAAAATCAAAATAGGCTTTGCTGCTCGGCCCCTAATAATACAGGCAAAACAATTGGATCCAAGCAGCTTGGCTCAAGGGATTTATTGAAAATTTACGTACGTACGGTATATCAAATGAGACCAATCACACTCTTTCCAGAGCTGAGAAATATAGTACACCCAAAAGTAAATGTAAGAGCAAGACACTCCAATGGGGTTATTGGCTGAAAAAAAAACATCTACCATGGAAACTGTTTTTTTTTCATTTCATCAAAAGGACCAAAAATGTTGTCTGTTAAGCAATACTGTGATAAGATATACAGTAATCTCTAGTCCTCTCTTTCTGAGGAGGACCAGGCTCTCCTTTGAGTCACCTGCATGCCACAACTAACATTTGGTGTAGCTGTATTGTTGTCTGGATGGAAACAGTAGACTTTCAGAGTCGTAGGGCTTAAACTCGCTGTGAAGTGAGAGAAACAGGTTCAGATGACAAAGAAAAAAAGGTGTGACAATTTGACATCAACTGGGAGAAGTATTGGGGAGTTGTGACCCTGGGAGGAAACTGGGAAGGCAATGAAACTTAGGGGTCTCCTGGGAAAATTGGGAGAGTTAGAGAGTAGGAGTGCAAAAGTAGATGAAGTAGTGGGCACAAAAACTAGTGTTGTTATGATATGTGTTGTGTGTTTTTGAGAACTATGGACTGACTCAGCATGTGACAGAGCCCACCCACAATAAGGGACACACTCTGGACTTGATT
>NW_023269064.1:16973-21435 GCF_013103735.1 Etheostoma cragini
TTGTGTAAAGCACTTTGAATTGCCCTGTTGCTGAAATGTGCTATACAAATAAAGCTGCCTTGCCTTGCCTTGCCTATGTATCAGCTCTGGAGCTCTCAATATGTCAGACTTTTAAGAAATCAATCCTGTGTTTATTTCATGTGAAAGTTGTGTTCTAAGGGTTCAAACCCTGAAGGGGGGTAGAGTTCGTCCCAGATTAAAGATTGGCCATAAAAAACACTTAAGAACACTTTGCAAAGGGCTTAGCAAGTAATTGACCATATCTCTACCTCTTGCAGCTATACTTCCTCTTTCTTTGTCAGTAATTAAACAGAAATCTATTAGAACAAATGTATGTACTGAACACAAGAAACTCAAGGTGCGACGGTGAACTGAAACCAGACAAAGGGGAGAACTCAGACTTAATACACGAGGCAACGAGGGCTGTAACGGTGACCGGATGAACAGCTGGAACTCAAAAGACTAGGTAGACAATCGCAAAGGCCGGAACAAACACAAGGAAGGAAGTCAATACAAGACATCAGTAGGCCAAGTCAAGTTCTCCGTCCCAACTCAGAAAATACGGACGCTGAGTAGTGCCCCTCAGGGTCCATTACAATGCAAAAAGCCCCACTCAGCATGTATAGAAAGCACCGGGCAGAGCAGAAGCTCCCCAGCGCTTTAACATGACGTAATACAAAGAGCATCAGCGGTAGCGAATAGGCATTCTGTGTAGGAGGTTGGTTGGGGAGTTGGATGGATCAAACAACACAGGACTATCTCCCTGTGTGTTACATTCTTGACCCGTGTGTCACAGAAACTTACCTTTTCCTAAAGCTAACTGTCCCGTTCTTGTGCCACATGCCATTTGAACGTATGTCCTGATCCCAGACCACCCATAGTGAATTGAATAGTTCCAACCAAGCGCGTTTGACCAGTTGAGTGTGTGTGTGTGTAGTTCCTATATATATATATATATATATATATATATATATATATATATATATATATATATATATATATATATATATATATATAGGTACAAAGGTTACACACAGACATACATCCATATATAACACTTTTCAAAATAAAAGCAGCACAGTTGTATTGCACGCAGGACATAGAGTTTTTTTTAAATGTATTTGGAATTTGTGATTGCCGCTGTTCACCTTCACTCACAATCACGCACGTGCATACGTCCACAAGGAAGTGATACAAATAACGCTTTTCAAAACAAAAGCAGCACCGTTATATTGCACACTCGACATAGACATTTTTAAAATTTATTTTGTAATTTATGCTTGGCCTCACGGGGGCCGGACAGGGACGAAGCAAAAGGCCGGATGTGGCCCGCGGGCCTTAAGATGCCCAGGTCTGCTTTAAGTTTACAATATTTCCAACGCTTTACCAGGCTGTCAGACAGCCCTTTACAACGGGGAACTGAAGCCGTTATCTCTGCTCTCTTCAAAGCGAACAGACTCGTTTGACAAAAACAGTCATTTTACATGTAGATCACGTCAGTGGCTGCTCTACCACGGCCTCCATTGGTAACTTTGTTTGTTTTATTGTGTGACTTTAGTGTTAAGGTTGAGATCGCTTTCACTATGACCTAAATACAGTGTGCATTTCTAGCACATTCTTACTCCCATTGCACCAGAAAGCAATGCTTGGTCAGGTGCCTTTGGAGTTTGTCGTTGACCCAACCTCAAACGATCCCTCAGCGTAATATTTAGACGCGCTTGGTCGGGACTCTTCAGGGACTCGTCAGTGTTGGACACTCTCGGGACGTGCGTCTAGCCATATGGCGTTTAGAAAAAGATTGGGGTTTGGTTAAAAATCAAATGTTATTTTCCCTCTGGTTACACACGTTGAATGTGACCCTGTGTGAGTGCGTGTGTGCGTACATTGTCTTAAATATCTCAAGAACCGTTCATTCGATTTACTTCACATGCTTCGTGTTACCGTATGAACTTGCATTTGTGTTAGTTTGTGATTTAGTGTTACTTTTGTCGTTTGGACAGCGTTGGATATTGGATATTAATAAATAAATCTAATTCAGTCAGAGCATTTCATTAAGAAGAAAGAAACTCAATAAAAAGGTTTCTTTTGCTGACACTCGTATTGAGTAGCTGAGAGTTGCCTTGCATATACAGTGCTTTGGGGTCCATTTGCAGGTAGTTTTGGTGTACAATGGTTTCGGAGAAAGCTGCAAGCAGCAAAACCACAGGCCAAGCAATGGACCCGTCCCAAACAGGCACATTTTCAATGGGCACCGAACTAGTCTTTTAATTTTCAGGAAGGAATGCAGATATATAAGCTTCTGGCTTGAGTGTTTTGTTTAGTCTACATTTCTCTCTTCCTCTAAGAATGACAAGGCTCTCTATCCTTCTGCTTCACATACATGCCATGACGACATTCGTTTTAGTTGTATTGTTGTCTGGATGGAAACTGTATACTTTTAGAGTCTTAGAGCTTAAACTCGCTGTGTTGTGCCACAAATAGGTTGATATGACAAAAAGGAAAACATTGTAAAATGTATCATTAATTGGGAGAAATACCGGAGAGGTTTCAACACAGGAGGAAACCAGCAGAGGGCAATGAAAAACAGCAGTCTCCCGGGGAAAATGGGGAGGGTTGGTGGAGTGCAGAAATAGATGAAGTAGTCTGCAAAAATATTAAAGTTTTGCTACTAGCTCTGGACCTCTAGATATATCATCATACAAGTGTTTATTTGACATGACAAGTGTGTTTTTTTGCAAAAAGCAAAATGACCATTAACTTAATTTGCCTGTTTAGTGAGCCTTGTCATACACACAAGGTCCCGTGAGATTTCTGCCTCTCTATGAACAATGTTTTGCAGCCCATTAGTGGCTCCTAAAGGCGGTGTACTGATACCCACTGGAGAGGAAGTTTGTTCACACCTGTACGGGTTAGTCAGATGATGACATCTCGACCAATGAGGTGTCACTGCAATCAAAGGTGTGAAGACAGCATGAAAAAAATCCACATCTGATGCAATCATTACTGAACAGTGATGTTTTTAGCTGATAATATATCTGCCCTAAGTACTATAATAATTATACAATTTAATCAATTGGAGTGTTTTAGATCTTAATAATGTGCAACGCTGCTCAGCAGCACAAAGACACAGTTAGAGACGAGCTGGAGAATGTTGAGGAGGATTTAGCAGGTAAATAGGCTTAGGGTTGTAGTGCAGCTGGAGCGTACCAGAATGTACAGAATAGCAGCCAAAGCTATTTTTTTTGATGGGAGACAAGCAGGAAGTAAGGTCATGTGAGTGATGGACTGGGAACAAAAAAGGTATTTTTGGAAGTTCTTAACATGAATCCAGGGTATCTGAGGGTATCTAGTGGCGTAACATAAAGCAGTATAAACACTTTAAGCATTATTAGCAAAGTAAAATCTCTAACATTTCCCTCCTGTTTTTCATTTGTTAACCCCTACACAAGAGTTCATCATCAGTCTTAGACTTCTTACTGTTGTATTTTTAGTCCAGACATCATTCAGAACTTTGTGTCCACTTCATCATAATTTTCAGGTAATTGATTCAATTTAACATAGTCATCTGGCTCGTGGTTATACTGTAAAAACATTCTAGACATCCATTTTTCTGCCATGACCCAGTGAATTCTTGACACCTGTAACGTTGCCATCTCCGTTTGTTCTGCTCACTGGAGGAATCCATGTCGCTGACCAGCTGGACTGTGTATCTGGACGTTCACTAAAATGAGTAGATCGCCGATGGCTTCACTGACGTTGAGACGATTTCTCCACTAAAAGGAGAATCCCCTTTGAAGTCAGGCTTGGTCCACTACTCACAAGAAGACCCGGTCACACCTGTTCACAACTCTCAGCAAAATGTTCAAAGTCTGTTTTTAGTCAGTGTTTTTATTAGTGTGTCTCTGTCTGGGATGCAGTAACCTTTTTGCAATGGCTTGCGTGTATCAAGGTATGTCTCTCAGCTATCTTTGCTGCTGTTGGTGTTGTTAGGAGCACGGTGTATGGGCCTACCCACTTAGGGCTGTGCCACCCTTTCCGGTAACACTTTATAATAACTACACGCTATAAAGCATTACTTAAGCATTAGTAAATTAGAAATTCATCATTTATAAAGCATTATTCATACATTAATACCCATTAGTAAGTCATTTATAAGCACAGTTATAAATGTTGTAACTTCACATTGTTAAGCATTAGTTAAGCATTAGTAAATTCTTTATTTGTCATTCATAAACACTGTTCTTCTTCTTAATACAAATTAGTAAATCATTTATAAGCATAGTTATACATGTTGAATTCTATATTAATAAGCTCCTTTATAATGGGCTTAATTTTGATTTTTTTTCCTACTTTTAAAATAGTGGGTTCACTATTAATAAATGAAATATTTCAAAGACATACCATATATAAAGTAGTTCTTTATGGTTCGAAAGATCATTTATAAAGTGTAAGGAAATGATTA
>NW_023269064.1:21535-23653 GCF_013103735.1 Etheostoma cragini
GACATACCATATATAAAGTAGTTCTTTATGGTTCGAAAGATCATTTATAAAGTGTAAGGAAATGATTAATAAACTATTCAGATGTACATTTTTGCATGCATTTATACAAATGGTTTAGACATTTTGTGAGTGTTAAGACAATGTTACAAATATTTATTGATATTTAATTTATGATTAATTCAGTTGTTAGTGGTTATCTAATTTTAAAGACTATCTACACCCTACAAATCATTGACTAATGAGATTGAAAAATCAGTTCTCTCAGTTTTTCAACAGAAAAAGTAAATAGACACAACACAAATTGATGAACATATAAAGGATTTATTGCCATTTATTGTCCCTCAGCCATTCATTCATAATAAAAACATTTGAGATATGTTTTTCCGTTCCAACATGTCGACAGGTCCTGTTTTAAAAAGAACAGTAATATAAAATACTGTTTTTATTAGAAAGATGTCCATGGCCTAGACTAGGAGCTAGTCCAAGTCTAGTAATGATTTTTTGTAATCATCCATGTGCCGGACATATTCTGATATGATGACTTTGCAAAGTGAAAGCTTTGTTGTAGGCTAATTACCATGATTGTTATACCCATATTCCTTATGACAGGTGTCCGGAACAATGAAATGATTATTACTGCAAAACTACCTACACAAAGCTAGTCAAACTGAAATGATATGCCCCAACACCTAGGTATGGGCAGTATTTCTGATCATTTATATCAAAATAGTATCATGCTCAGTATTATTGTATTTAAAAAAAATACATGATACTGTAGTTTATTTTGATACATGTCTTGGTTGCTGTATTTTGTATTTTATTTTGATAGGCTACTTTTACAACTTTAGTATTTTGTATCTTGTATCAAAATAAATTTTGATGTATGCCTATTTGATTTTTGCCCAACCCTGCCACTGCCCACTATCACACACATTAATACATAGTAGGGATGAGCGAGTACAACATTATCTGTATCTGTATCTGTATCTGTTTACCACATGAATTATCTGTATCCGGATCCGTACTCGGACTGGGCGGGGCCTAAACCGGAAGTGGTCAGATTTAAACCGGAAGTGGATCGGGCTCTCTTGAAATGTGCGGGGCTTTAACCGGTATGTTATTTAAGCATGCAATTGATATGAGTTGATCAAAAATTGTTATATTTATTGCTGATTGGAAAACTATTTACATGACAGCATCAAGCTTCAGATCAATGGTTTTGTCATGGTAACAAACATACTACATACAGAACGTTTTGCAACAATGAATACAACACATGCAGTTGCAATTATGAAGTAAAATGTAATGAACAAGAGTTTTCATACTCAATATATCTTTCTTTTTTTAACTTTTTATTTTTTTATGATCAGTGTGATTTTTTTTTTTTCAATCTTTTTTTTTTTTTCACACCAGGTGTGTGTGTGTGTGTGTGTGTGTGTCTGTGTGTGTGTGTCTGTGTGTGTGAGTAAGAGAGAGACACAGAGAGAGATGGGGCGGGGGGCGGTGGGGGCAGCTGACAGTAAAAAAAATAATCTCAGATGGCAGAGACGCAACGGGAGTTGCATTTAAACCGAGCAGCATGTCTTAAACCCACGTTCATCAGAAATCTACTGCTTACTATATAAACCGAAGTTAAAAACAAACCTGAAGCTGAAGAAACCCTAAACGTTAACGGAACAGATCCGCAGACCTGATTGAATGACTGCCTGACGGAGCGGGAGCGAGCGAGCAAGCGAGAGAGAGAGAGAGAGACAGAGAGAGAGAGAGAGAGAGAGCGCATTTCTCCATGTTGTGTGTGTGTGTGTGAGATTGATCCAAGTGTGTTTGTAGGCGGGGGGGGGGGCGCTGTGATTATCACAGAACGCTGCGCAGCCAGTTGAGGAGTTGTATTCAATTCGAGCACGGATATTGACTCATATTACTCGTAAAATACTTGTACTCGGCAAAAGTGCTTTATCCGTACCGGATACTCGTTTCAACCGGATACTTGGATCACCCCTAATACATAGTGTTGTAAATATACACTCACCGGCCACTTTCTTAGGTACACCTGTCCAACTGCTCGTTAACACTTAATTTCTAAGCAGCCAATCACATGGCGGCAACTCAGTGCATTTA